>NC_047109.1:88704233-88864233 GCF_902500255.1 Thalassophryne amazonica
CAGTGAAAGTACATGACTGTCAGACAAATAATTCAACAAAACATCAGCTGAATGAATCAATTTGTTAAATGTGTTTGCGTAACAAGAAACATTCGTCATATGGTTAAAGACTATGAAGAATCAAATTTCTAAGGTTAATTAATCCATTTGGGGATCATTCTGCTGGGCTGAAATATGGGTTACAAAATGCTAACAATAAGGAGTAACTTACTGTACAGGTTTAGAGGTAATTCCACTTTCCAGCAGAATTACAGATTAGTAGATGATCAGGAGAGCTGATAGACTCTTCTCCACAAACACAGCATAAACGATCCCAAAAAAGTACTCACGCTACCAAAACTAAATGCTGGCAGTACAGTAAACTGTTTAATCCATTGTTTTCAATGAAGATGAAAGAGAATTCTACCACCTCTGGCCAAGAAAGTGCCACTGGCACATTGTGAGGGTGCGGGACACTAAAAGCTAATTTTTTAAAATTATTATTATAATTTTTTTTTTTAACACTTTCAGCAGCAACAAGAACAAACTAGATTACAGACTATTCAAGTACATTATTGCTGTGTGCTGGAGAAATGGTGCCCCAAAGTCTGGTAAGATGTCAGTCATGTTCAAAACCCCTTTCAACAGAGAAATGAGGATATCACAGGAGACTTTCTCTTCCAAAAGTGACACTCAAAGTACAACATAAAAAAGTAATATACCTTAGTGATCTTGGGCCCGCAGGTCAGACCTCCTCACACTGTCCTCCCAGCTGCATGTCCTCTATGACAGAAACAGGGCTGTGTGGTCACAATAACGCTCCTTCACAACACCAAACACTTGCCTCTGCTTCTCCTTCATCTGCTGGATCAGACAGTGGGACTGTCCAGCATCCTGAGATTGAATTAATGAAAACAGCAAAGGTTATATTTAGGTATGCAAATGGCAATATTTTTAAATTGATTAATCTCCCAATTAGTTTTGATTATCAATTAATCTAACTTTTAAAAATACTATTGATTATTTTCTGATTATCAATTATCCTTTGGTTAATATACCAGTAAATCATAACCATAATTTCTATCAATAACTTTCAACCTTGTGTTCAAATATTTTGTCATAAAACGTGTTTTACAATAATAGTAATAAAAATATCATATATAAAGGGTATAAAGAAAGAAAGAAAGAAAGAAAGAAAGAAAGAAAGATGGCAAAAACATGGAAGATTTGCCTATTTGTGAGACACAAAACACAGAAGATACAATTCCTAACATATTTCATAGGGCTGCAGGGAACTATCAGTTTCATTATTAAATAAGCTGTTGATTATTTTCTGCATTAATCCATTAGTTGTTTGGGTCCATAAAAATGTCAAAATATCTTTTAGTGCGTCCCAAAGGAAAGAATGATGTCTTTAATGTCTGAAATCAGAGAATTTGGACATTAAAAAAGACTCAAAATGATTAATTGATTCGCAAAATAGATGACAATTACTTTAATAACTGATTAATTATTACAGCTCTGTTAAGACTATAAAAGGTAAAACAAAAGTGGAATATTTATTTTGGTCAGGAAATGCTACAACAGACTGAAGTATTTGTGAATGTGGTTTTAAAAATAGTAAGAATTACATCAAACAACACGTTAATATTCAACCTCACCTCCTGCTGTGTCCAACTTTATGGTTGGACAAAGATCACCGCTGCAGTGTGTAGTTCTGTCACACACGTGGGGGCATTACCTGTCGTTGGTATCTTGAAGGAGCGACGGTACGTCCACTTCTTGTTTTCTTCAAACTACCAAGGAGGACTGCAGTTTGGAAGACTCTTTGCCCTGTATTTTCACAGTGGAATGTTCAAAACTGGCATCCACGCTCGCCTGAAGGTTGCCCCCGAATGTCCCGTTGTACTTGATGAGTCTGTCTCTGTGACAGCTGTGGACAGTCACACATTTTGATGTGAAGCAGAATGTCCACGCTTAAAAAGCCTAATGAATTGGGAGGAAATCCAACAAATAAAGGTTTGGGAGTGGCTTTTCTTACAATGAGCTGCAAAGATTATTTTCTAGCTATCTTTAAAGACATGGGGCAAGTTCTGGAGACACGTGCGCAGAGTACTTTTAGAAGAACATGCTGTAATTGCCTTCTTACAAATATCACAGTTCCCAGTGATTTTATTTACAGCTGATGTTATTTCACTCAGCAATCGCTGTGTTCATGTATCGCTGGTGGTCAGGGGGTGCATGTTGCTGTAAGATAATCACTGTGATTATGAACACAGCAGTTTGTTACTGGATATAGATAATGCCTGAATAGATTCTTGTCATTTGACTGGTGGTGTGTGTGTCCCGTGACATGGATTATTCATACCATTTGCCATTGTGTTCCATTTACCATGCAATTGTGGTGCTATTTAGTGTGCCATTTTGATACTATATGTTTTGTGCTATTGCATGCTGCGATCACCGGGCACACTCACACTAGCGGCGATGGCCCTTAGCTTAAAAACAAGCATGGGGGGTTTGTTTTGGTGACTGATGGCAATTTGAATGAGCTTATTATTATTATTATTAGGACGTAGTAAACCATCTGGAGGCATTTGCAGTATTTACATCTGTAGCTAAAGTACAAGCGCAGATGGACAAAAAGTTCGACGAATTTCTGTTGTGACTTTCCGCTGGACTGAGGAAAGCGGACGGCAGTCTGTACACAAAGAAGTCAGTGCACGGCATCAGATATGGACTGCATCATCAGGATTGTTTTTGAACTATCTGACTGTTTTTGCAACTTGACTGAGAACAATTTTGGATTGTTAAAGTTCGTGTTGGGCTATTTGGAACCTCTTAACCTCAAAGGACCAGCGACGCACACCAAAGGTAAGTCCCTTTTCTCTTGTTTATAAAGTAATAAAATATCAAATGACAAGGATCTGTTTTAAGGAGTTATATAAAACAAATAATGAATGTTTTTTCATTTGTGTAATTCACTGTTTCACAGTTGTGATTCTCATGCTGTCTCGCGGTCTGTGACTCATGCGAGAGGGTCGGTTTCAGCAGAGTTCTGGTTTAGGGCACAATGTAAACACACTTCGTGAAGTATGGACAAGACAACATCAGGGCACAGCAGCAGTTTCATCACAGGTGCTACGCCTCTTCTAGAAAACCCACTCATGTGAGAGAATGTGTCATCATCATAATCGCTCATGAACTCGCTGAATTGGCACCAACCACATCCTCGCTAGCCACTGCTTACATGGCTTTGAAATGCCAGGACGCTGCTGGCACCACGGAGCATTCTGGGAAGCGCAGGGGCATTATGGGAAACGTTAAAGTACCGAATGGGAAGAACATTTCATTCGCTGAAGATGAAATGTTCCGAACATTTCATCTTTCAGCGAATGAAATGTTCTTACCATTGCACTCATAAACATTCATTGTTTGTATACTGTACGAAGTATCAGAATGTGGTACCGTATCAATAGCCACTTTGTTGTTTTTTTTTTTTTCCTTTTCTTTGCGAACATTTCTTATACAGATTTACATAGTTTTGGTCCTCCCATTCAGCTTCGGCAACTTTTAAGGACTAGAAAGACTCAAACTATGCAGCTTCATGTAGTAATTCAAGATTTGCAATCTCATCATCTTCTATCCGTTCATCCATGTTGTTTTGCAGAAGTACGGCCCGTGAATTTACATGCATCATCATGTTCTAAAAAATAGCTAGAAAATAATCTCTATGACTCGTCGTAACAATATAGAAGCTGCCAATAGGTTTACCTGGTTTTATGGGTGGATCTCCTTTCAGTATATCATTGAGGCTAAAGTCAGTGGTAAGATACCTGGCTTCTGCCAGACCCATTTACGCTTTCGCTTCACCACCACTGTCAGAAGGTTAATAGTGTCATTGAGACTGCAAACTGGGACCAACAACCCACCACGATCCACCTCCTCCACAAAGTTTCTGGTGGCTGTGGAAAGCATGATGGTGCAGCAGGACCACAGGAACCTAATAAAAATACTAATCAGCAAAGAAAGGACGAGTCAGGGGGCTGAAAGCTGTCAGATAAAATCATCATAGCACAAATCTGCATCTTAAAGAAAAGTCATCAAACTGGAAAAACATCTGCAAACTGAAAAAGTTAACGCAGGTTCTTCTGCTACATAACAGCTAGCTTAAACAATACAATTCAACATTATGGCAGAAACAAATGAATAAAATTATTACCGCTTCCTCGACTTCTTCTTTTAGCGACGTGTTTTCCAGGACGAAAAACTTTGTTTACGAGCTGCATCTGCTTTAACAACTTTTAAACAAACATGCCCCGACAAATGACGGAAGTTGTTGAGAATGACGCCCCTCCCACAACATATAGGCAGTCATTTTTAGGGGCGTGGTCAGAGAAGGCGCTGCCATTTAAATTCACCTACACAAATCAAGAAGAAGAAATGTTTTTTAAAACTTAATTAATTATGCAAAATAAACATTTACAACAAAATATGGCGTAACAAAAGTTAGTTTCTCCAGTTTAACATAATGCCAGAACAGGCTATTTCAGAACAAGAAGTAAAAATGAGGGAAAAAAAAAAACCTCAAACCAAACCAAAACAAAACAAACAAACAAAAAACAACAACAAAAAACAAAAAACAAAAACAAAACAAAAATAAATAAAAAACAAACAATACATAAACTAATGAATATTAAACTATTATAACATGAAATATTATAATTTATAATGATATTTTCCATCCATCCATCCATTTTCTTCCGCTTTAATCCGGAGTCGGGTCACGGGGGCAGCAGCTCAAGCAAAGCCGCCCAGACCTCCTGATCCACACACACCTCCCCCAGCTCTCCGGGGAACCCCAAGGCGTTCCAAGCCAGCCGAGATGGAATCCTTCCAGCGTGTCCTGGTCTTCCCCGTGGCCATCCTCCCAATAATGACATTTATTTTTTAGAATATTTATATATTATATTATATATACTTATATTTAAATAACATATTTATATTTAAAATCCTGTTATTAAATTATTAATTATTATTACACTATATTTATAATATAGATGTATCATAAATGTATAATATAAATATAATTTAATTTATAATATAAATTAGACTATTATAACTATATTTAGAATTCTATTTAAATTATTGTTATAATTTAATTTTAATATTTTATTAAATATTTAAAATAAAGAATTTTAAAGTTCTTTATTAATTGACTGAGTGCATGTCAGCAATTAAACCGCCGTTATCAAAGTGTCATGACACACAAATCAAAGCCAAACCAACACCCAGAGCAACAAACGCTGGACTTACAGAGCAAAGTAACATGTTGTGATTGTACGGGCAGGCCAACACTGCACACCATAAACCTGCAGCACGTCACTCCATAACTGATCTTTCACCTTTATGTCAATATAAAACATATTAAGCTGGCCTTTGTTGTTTGTTTTGTGACAGGAAATGAAAATCCATTTTTAAAATACAATAAAGTGAAAAGTTTTTTTTAATGTCAAGCAGTGTAACTTATTACTAAATAAATGAGAAAAAAGCATTATATAAAAACTTACCCGTGTGCCTTCTAGGAAATTTATACCTAGATTTCTAATATAAAGCCATATATCTAACCTTTCTATTGATCACATAGTCTTTGCACTAGGTGACCTTGAAGGGTGAAACTCAAGGTTATAAATGTTTATCTCAAACAGTTTGGAACCAAAAACGTTTAAACACGGTGGATGGTTGTGTGTTGAGGATAAAGTGATTCAGGTTTGGACAGAATTGATCAAATTTCAATGCCACACAAAACCAGATACGATGGCATCACTGAATCACATCTGTACATCAAACATGTAATGTGCGGGTGTTACGCCGTCTCAGTGTCCCTTCCTGTTTAACTTTGATGTATTTCATGTTATAAAATATTAGAATCATATAAATGGCAGGTAAAACCTCTGTTGAGAGATAGAGTACTGTAGATCACATACACTGGTAAACCAGATCTTCCACTTTTCATTGTAAGAATACTTGACCAGAAGGTTCTTGCTCTGTGGAGACGTTTTACCTCAGTTTCTGGTAAGAGGTCAGTCATTCTCAACCACCTTTATTAGACAAATGGTGTGCACCTGCCATCTGTCACTGTTTTGCAGACACAGACATAAGTGGCTCAATGATAATGACAAAAACTAAGGATTAGACGTTTTATTAGAGCTCATGGAGCATAATATTGGATACATGTGTCCCAAAATAGAATAGAATAGAATAGAATGCTTTAGAATATAGAATAGAAAGCCCTGTGACCAAAAGACAATGGTGGCAGTAGTTACAGAGAAAGACAGCTGGACTCGCAATTTTCTGCTGTCGATAAAAGTTGCCCATCATAGTGAAAAATGTTAATTACACTGTTATGAGACAAACATTCCAGCAAGGAATTCAGGATCATTGCAGCAGTTCATGTTGTAAAGAAGTCCTTGCAAAATGATATTGTTTAAAAAACATGTAAAAGACGCAACAGAAATAAATTAAACCTGTAAGGCATCAGGCAGGTGCAGAAATGTTGGAGGCATACACTTATATCAAAGCTTTCTCAGAGGTAGAAAATGTTCCTTATAAGTCAACAGCTAAAGTAACCGGTTGTTCAGTACATTTGAAGCTACCGTGGAGCAAGTACCAAAAGTTTTCCTTTTCTATTACACAGACAGTCACTTTTTAATAGTACGGTGTACAGTAACAGGTAAACACAAAATACACTTGCATAAACATGCTTTCAAACCGAGATAAGCGCTCGCAATTAAGGCATAGCTTTGATGAATTGCAATAGGTAAGAACGGTACTGAATGTGAATGGTAAAAGTCTGGAAAAAGGCATCATCATCATCATCATCGGCGTCATTGTCTCCAGAACCAGCCTGGATGAGTCACAGCTCAGACGTCACCACAGTACAGGAAAGTCTATGTGAGTGAAGCCGGGGTCTTCCTCAGCTCCCAGTATGTGTTGTTACTGACCCAGCTGTCGTTCTTTGACTTTCTGTGGAGGCAAGAGTGATACAAACTGTGAATCATTGATGGGTGTGAGCAGGAGAGATCTCGTTGACACAAACTGCATGCTCAGAAATTACGGTGGCTGAGAGAGGTCACACCACTTCCACATGAAGACCACACTAACACAAAGCCCTTATGAATACAAACAAGTGTGTAGTCTGCACTAACCCCTGCTGCATAGGCAAACCTTGATAGTCTAACGGTGACAAGTGGCACTTTTGTTGAAGGCTTTACAAAGTACAGTTTAGTGACCTTGACCTTTGGATCCCAAAGCCAATAGGCATCTTTGTGTCATTACCCTAACACATGTTTAGGGTGACATGGTGCTTAGTGGTTAGCACTGTTGCCTCACAGTGAGAAGGTCCTGGAATCACTAGCCCCTGGTCCTTTCTTTAGTGAGTTTGCATGTTCTTCCTATGTTTGTGTGAGTTCCCTCACGTGCAAATTCCAAAGACATGCATGATCGGTGACTTGGAAACTTTACAAGTTTTACAAGTTTTACTGTAGGAGTGTATGAATGTGATTGTTTGTTACAACCCCAATTCCAATGAAGCTGAAGTCGTTTGTTGCCCCGTCCCAACTTTTTGAAATGTGTTGCAGGCATCCATTTCAAAATGAGCAAATATTTGCCCAAAAACAATAAAGTTATCAATTTGAACATTAAATATCTTGTCTTTGTGGTGTTTCATTGAATATAGGTTGAAGAGGATTTGCAAATCATTGTATTCAGTTTTTATTTACATTTACACAACGTCCCAACTTCATTGGAATTGGGGTTGTATATGCAGCCCTGTGATAAGTTGGCATCCTGTCCAGAGGTGTACGCCGCCTCTCGCTCTGTGACTGCTGGGATAGGCTCCAGTCCAGGCTTCATATTATTATTTTTTGAGGAAGTGGGTATAGACAACGATTGAATGAATGAATGAATGAATGAATTACCAAGAACTGACTGCACTCACAGGATTTTTACAAACTACACTCCAGTGAGCTTGACCACTGATCTTTTAAGAGAACAGCTTCCATGCATCTATCCATTTTCTATACCCACTTACTCACTTAATGGGTCACGGGGGTGCTTAAGCCTATTCCAGCAGTCATAGGGCGTGAGGTGTGGTACACCCTGGACAGGATTCCAATCTATCACAGGAACAATAGGTTTCTTGGTGTCATAACCAAGGTTGGTGACAATAAGATAGTTAGGAAGAAGATTTTACAATGGACGCTCCAGTGACCTTGACCTTTGGACCCCCAAATCAAAAGGCCTCTTAGGGTAAAATGGTAAATGGATTGCATTTATATATTTCCATCTGCATCAGACGCTCAAAGCGCTTTACAATAATGCCTCACATTCACCCCGATGTCAGGGTGCTGCCATACAAGGTGCTCACTACACACCGGGAGCAACTAGGGGATTAAGGACCTTGCTCAAGAGCCCTTAGTGATTTTCCGGTCAGGCTGGGACTTCTACCCTGGTTTAATCGACATCAGGCCATCTGGTGGCAAATTATGCTAGAGAAGGCGACTGTCCAAAGTAATGATTGTCACGGAGCAAAATGGATATAACTTTTTAAGGATTTGGATTGTGACATGAATCAGGAGTGAAATACTGAAACTAAAAGACCAAAAGACCTTTTGACAAGACTTGTCAATGTACCACTGACTTTTCATTTACTTTATTGATGATTTTACACTGAAGAAGGCCACATTTTTGTGTTTATTTGTTTGCAATAAACTGAACAATAGAAGTCAGAAAAGTCCTTCGGGGCAGAAATTATTAGAATTTTTTTTTGGTGGTATTAATATCTCTGTTGTGTTGTGGTTGTTTGCAGTGTGTCTATTTTTGGGTGCATTGTGTGAATTTACAGCAGACATCAAATTAAACTGCTGCATGCGGTGGAGGTAATATTTGTGTCCTCCATGTTTGCAAGAATTTTCTGAATTTGCAATATGCTTTTGATGCACCTACCTGTGGTTGAACTGATGCAGGTGATTGTGTGTTTGTATTTATTGCATTTGCTTGTGTTGTCTTCATGTGTAAGTGTTGTGGCCTCTCTCGGCCACCATAGTAATCTCTCTCACTTTTTAAAATGGTGTCAGAAATTTAGGTCACCTGAAGAATTTTGGATGGTGTGTGACGTTGTTCTCTTCTAGGACACGCCTCCTCTCTCTCTGCAACTGTTCTATCCTCTGTTTCTGCAGCTCAGCAGCCTCCAGGTTCCCCTCCTCCAGCAATCTGCCAGTGAGGCACATTTACTTTGGAAAGCATGCTAAAACATTAATGTGACATACAGCAGAGTAATTTTCACTTAGATTTTTAAAGATAATTTATGAATAAACCAGCTAAACGTGGCGAGAAGCAGACGGAGCAGAGCAGAAAGTGGCATGTGTGTTGCTCATCTCTCCCACACACCTGCTTGCCAAACAAACAGGAGTTCCACTCAGGCTTTTCACATGTTCATCACCAGGTCATTGTCTCCATCTGTTTGGATGCTTGTATGATCACCTGTTTCCTTGCTGCTTAGCCACACCTACAGCTCTGCCCTCCACCTCAGTATCACTCCTGCTTTGTCCACTTCCAGCATCCCTCAACCCTCTGCGTTGGTCTGTTTGCTTTCCAGTCAGCCATGTAATCACACATGCAACTCTAGTCACCTTCAGAAGATGAGTGCAGCAAAGCCTGCTCAGTGCCTTGGTGGCAGATCTCCTCAGGTCATTTGCTTTCTATTTCTCTTTCCCCTGGAAGCTGCAATAAAACTCACTGGAACTTCAGATCTGGATTTGGATTCGCCCCTTGATAGTGACAGGTGCACACTTGAAGAAATTTAAACCTTGAAAGAGGTCTTATTATACATCTGCTAAGAAAACTATTGTGGACCATCAGGTGTCCTAAAAACATAGTAATTTTTGCAGATAAAATACTGTACCTCAGAGACACTAAAAACCCCATTTCAGGTATCATGAAAATACCCGTTTGTCTGCCTGATGTTTTGAACAGAAAGAAAATGGGGTTCAATCGTACATCCGGCATAAAGCAGCGCAAAGTCCAGTGTAAGAATCATTGTCATTTTTACCCTCTGGGCTCGCAAACTCTGAATAAGACTGCCATTTGAGCTCATGTGGACATGTTGGTCAAAAAATTATGTGTTGTCCGGCAAAAAGCTGGCACATCACATCACCAAAAAGCTTTCATGTCTTAAAACTTCAAAAACCTGTCCAGCACTAGTGCCATATAAACAGCACAACACTCAAATGCACCTTACATAAGCAGGTTCACATGCACGTACACTTTGCCTGCTCACGTTTGCCTGCAACAGAATCAATACGAGGGAGAAGTAAGTTATCTTATAATAGAGTTCCAAATGGCCGTCGCTCGTAGTTTTTTGCCACTGCAGTGAATCAGACACAGATGAAATTCTGCTGCTCACCCAGCCCGTGTGTTGCTCTGAACAGAATTTGACCGTTACGAGCTGCAGATTTATGAAGAGGTAGCAAAGATGCCGCCGTTTCAGAGGAAAACGCTCGTACTGATCGGAGCCCAGGGTGTTGGTAGGCGGAGCCTGAAGAACAGACTGATTGTCATGAACCCACTGCGATATGGAACCACTGTACCCTGTGAGTGTGCAAGGTCAAAGGTCACTCCCAGATGTCCTGCCAGAGCGCATGTAACACGTTTCTTCACATCTTCCCTCCAGTCACCTCACGGCCTCCGAGGGAAGAGGAAAGACACGGACAGAACTACTGCTTTGTGACGGGGCGGAGATGGAAAAGGATATCAAGGACAGCCGTTATCTGGAGCACGGCGAATACGACGGCAACCTTTATGGCACCAAGATAGACTCCATCCATGAAGTGGTGGACACGAGCCGGACCTGCATCCTCGATGTCAATCCTCAGGTGAGTTGAATGTTGAACACGGTCAAGATTTAGTTTTTGTTTTTCTTTTCTTCCCTCCCTTCTTAAACCTTTCGGTGATATGCTCTTGATGTTTTCTGTCCAGGCCCTGAAAATGTTGAAGACTGCTGAGTTCATGCCATTTGTGGGTTTATTGCTGCTCCTGAACTGGACACACTAAGAGCTATGCACAAAGCCGTGGTCGACGCTGGACTGACCACCAAACTGCTCACAGTAGGTTTTATAGTTGGCATAATAAACCAGCCTACAAAAGCCAAAATAATTAGTCTGTTAAGCCCCTTTCACACCCACGGGGGTGCTCCCGGTTGCGCCGTGCATCATTATGACGACGCCGCGTGGAAGCAACTCAGTGCCGAGACGATGCAGCTCGGCGACACAAAGGAGGAAGCAAGTCGGGCGCCGAAAAATTAAACTTGTTTAATTTTTGTGGCGTCCTGTGCTCGACGCAGAAAGGAAGTGGTTCCAGGGCAAGTCGGGACAAAGAGGCGTTACCCAGTGTGACTCAAAGCCAATTTATGATTCCTGCTGTGTTCCATTGTTCCCGCAGTATAAATCACACAGGATTGTTTTTATACCGTGTCCTCAATGCAGTAAAAACTACACATTGGAAAAAAAAAAAGACCTCAGAACTGATTGCCAGAAATATCCAGTAAAAAGTCTGGACATCTCTAGTCCACTCATGGACGTTCGTTCACGCGCGCACATGTGAACAGTTAAAAGAAAAAAAAAAAAAAAGTCTGGCTGCAGGCATTAGTTCCTTGTTCTCTGCTCAAACTCTCGCATCACAGTTAAAAAAAAAAAAAAGGACATAAGTCCTGAGACAGGACATGTCAACATTAAGTAGAACTCCAGACATCTCCACATTTGCTTGATGGTTCGTTCGCACGCATGCGCACGCATCTCGCTGTCAAAGGAGGAAAGAAAAGGAAAAAAATTGTCTTCAGGCAGTTAGTTCCTTTCTCTCCTCAGACTCTCTCATCACAGGAAAAGGACATAAGTCCAGGACATGTCAACATCAAGTAGAACTCCAGACATCTCCACATTTGCTCAAGGATGGTTCACACGCGTGCATCTCACGGTCAAGGGAGGAAAGAAACTACTGTATTTGGTCGAGAGTTTAGACACAGCTGACTGTGAACAACCAAACATTTTTTGCAACATTGCGTGATGATTTACCCTCTTTTAAGAGTTTGATAATCCTCTCCTTTGTTTCATTTGACATCTCTCCTGTTGGAGCCATGATTCATGTCAGTCCACTTGGTGCAACAGCTCTCCAAGGTGTGATCACTCCTTTTTAGATGCAGACTAACGAGCAGATCTGATTTGATGCAGGTGTTAGTTTTGGGGATGAAAATTTACAGGGTGATTCCATAATTTATTCCTCAGAATTGAGTGAGTCCATATTTTTTTTTCCTCTGCTTGGTCTAAAAAAGTAACCGTTACTGACTGCCACAATTTTTTATTTTTTTTTGATTTCTTACAGTGTTTCTTAAAGCCAGAAAGTTGCCATTTGAAATGACTTTAGTTTTGTGTCATGTCTGTGATCTGCTTTTTTTTTTCTACAAAATTAAACAACTGAATGAACATCCGCCAAGGCCGGTGATTCCATAATTTTTGCCAGGGGTTGTATAACAGAACAGCAGCCAAACTGTCTGCAGCCAAACTGTGCACTCTGACTTCTGTGTTCAGGGAACCTGCAGACTGCATCCTCACTTGTCTGCCTCCTGGTGCGCGGACCTGACGCAGATATTCCTGCGTCGTCATGACACCACAGGAAGCAACTGGGTTTGAAAGGGGCTTTAGTCAGTGGATAGAAAAATACATATTGTGATAAATGGTAGAGAAGCTTGAATCTTCGACTGGACTGGGTTGCCTGACGCAAGGACGTTTCGCTTCAAATCGCAGAAGCTTCCTCAGCTAAAATTCTTGCTCTGGAAGTCTGACTTCTGTCTGAGCCAAAGAGCAGATATTGGTCAGTGTGAGTTGGTTTTCTGTAAACCCCTGTCTGGAGCTGCCTGTTCTCTCCAATCGTAACATCACAGTCCAAGAAGGCTAAATGGTTATTTCTGGCATCCTCATGTGTGAACATGATATTGGCGTCCACCGAGTTGATGTGTTCTGTAAAATCCTCAACTTGCTGTTGCTTGATTTTAACCCATGTGTCATCAACATATCTAACCAGTGACTGGGAAGAGATGCCAGTGAAGATGTCAAGGCTTGTCTTCTCCACTCACTCCATGTACAGATTGGCCCAATGGGGGATACCGAGACCCCATCGCACAACCATGAATCTGTCTGTAGTAATTCCCCCTAAACAGGAAATACGTGGTGTTGAGGCAGATCTCCAAGAGTTGGCAGATGTGGTCTGGTTTGAGTTTGGTCCTTTCAAGTAGAGACTTGAAAGGAGTAGAGAGTAGAATAGAGAGGTAGAGAGTTTTGTTGGCTTCTGTTTTATTCTTCTCTACAAGAGTCAGACAGAAGTCAGGACTTCCAGAGCAAGAATTTTAGCTGAGGAAGCTTCTGCGATTTGAAGCGAAACGTCCTTGCGTCAAGCAACCCAGTCCAGTCGAAGATTCAAGCTTCTCTACTATGGAAACCACCTGGACAACTGAAAGCCTACACACAAAGAAACATTGTGATAAATGATTTCAGTACCAAGAGGATTCTAGCCTCCAAATGGGGGGAATTTTTCTCCTTTTGTTTCTTTTAAAGTGTTGATTAGTTTTAAACAGTACCAAGGATTACACTATGACTCAAACTTCTAAAATACTTGACTGTCTAAAATGTTACCATGTCTAAAATACTGTGGTTCTCAAACACATCCTCAAGGACCACCTAAATTTTCCGTCTCTCCTTGCTGTGCCACAAGCTGATGAAATCATTAAGTGTAAACTAATCAGCTTGTGACAGAGCAGGGAGAGATGGAAAATGTGTAGGTTAGGAGGTCCTAGAGGACCGGTGTGAGAACCACTGGTCTACAGTTAGTGGTTTACAGCCAGTTAACATTTTGCCCTCTGAGCTCCACAACCTGTCGATGAATCTGAAACGGATGTTTTCTTATAAATTACAGTTTATCATACTCAAACTGTAAAAACAGTTTTCACATTTGACAGTCCTTGAGTTAACCATGTGCATTGAATGCTTCTGCCAGGAAAATAACCAGTAAAGACATTTAAAATCATTTATTTGTTAAAAATCACTACTCTACATTTCTCTTTTAAAATGAGCTACAAGGACAGCTCAGATACAGTGTTTTGGAACTGTCTCGCATGGGGTTAGGAACTAACATGGTGCCATCTCCATCCTCACGAGCACAATCTGTTTATGCAACAGGAGAACGACCTAAAGAAGACCGTGGATGAGAGTGCCAGGATCCGCCGGGCGTACAGCCACTACTTTGACCTGACCATTACCAACGACAATTCTGGACAAGGCCTTTGACAAACTGCAGGAGGCCGTCGAGCGATTGTTCATAGAGCCGCAGTGGGTACCCGTCAGCTGGGTGTACTGATGCTCTGCTCCTGACTGGTCAGACTGAAGTGTCCCAAGATGCTCAGCCTGGGAAGAGATGGGGCAGCCAGAGGGAACAGGGATCCAACAGCCTGCTGCACACAAGGACAAAGTGGGGGACAAACCAGCGAGAATGTGGGTTCCACTCCAACCCGCAGCTGAGTCACTTTGCTCTGACGTTCCAGATACGTTCTAGCATACTATGCAAATCAAAACAAAAAAAAGTGTACTTATTTATTGGAAAAATGGTTTTAAGCAAATGGTTTTGATTCAGGGTGACTGGAAACAACAACTTACCATTATGTCAGGAAGGTTTAAGAGTAAAAAAAAAAATTTTTTTTGCTATGTTTTTAATTTTACATTTGTATGCAAGATAGGACAAGCATATTTATTCTGGAAAAATGAGGGCTTGTTCCACAAAAGAATAATACCTCAGTGTTACAGTTTACAGTGTATATACATCAAGTATTACTTCACTACATAACTGCTTGGAGAAAACAACAGGGGAGACACGTTCTCTGTTCCCTTAAGGGAAAAATGGTTCCTTGCACATGGATTAGTTAAATGATGGAAGAGAAAATATCACACAGATATACAAGAAAATACTATACGATTTATCTAATGCCAATTGGGGCACCACAGGCTTGTATTATCATAAGTCACTTCATACATTTATGACTGTTTAGAGCCGTCACTGCCGTGCTAAGAAATAACTTTTCCACAGGACTAACAGGGTAAAAATATCCCTTTTGATGTGATTACTAGCACCTAACCTTTAAAAATCATTTAATTCAAAGGTATATTTTACAATATTCCAGACATGTATTTTAAGAGGTCAAATAAACATGTTTTGTAACGATCTGATTCATGATCACTCTATTACATTTCCCAAATCGGTTTTGCTGCTCAATGAAGAAGAATGGTGGACCAGGAAGTGAATTTTTCTTGGTCAACTTTTATGTCTCTTTAAAATTCATATACCAAAGTGCTTTAAAAATGAGTCTGGTGCAGGTGAGTTCACATTACAGAGATTTAAAGAATTTTTGGGGGTGTAATTCTTCAAACACAAACTGCATTAAAAGTTTCTACAGGACATTTTTCTGCACAAACAAAAAGAAATTCATCACTCTGACCACCAATATTGAAATTCACTCTGACCACCAATACTGGAGCACTTATGCAAAGCATAAAGATGTCTTATATGGTGGCTGATAGAGACCACTATGTTTCCAAATTAAGACAACAGCAAATTCAGAAAAAAAACTTCTGCATCAATTCATCTGCAGATGGTTGCATAAAAATTACCTTGCAAATATGAAAAAAGTTTGTAATCAGAGAACATGAATATAACTTCCAGCAAATGCAACAATTTGAGAGTGAAGGTTTCTGCCCAGTGCAGGTCAGCAGAGATGAATAACTATTGGCAATTTTACTCTGAAAACAGTGTGCCATAATGGATTTTTGATATCAGATTGTCCACACAGTCATGAAAAAAATATGGATGGGGAGAGATACCCAATAACGGTCTTAACTTTAATCAATGGTAAAAGTAGCATTGAATAACAGCAATTGGAAAAAGTTTTAAATGCTTACAAAAAAATTGAGATCTTTATTCCCACATGAACTTTAAATTGGTATAGATTGCAGGGGAGTAATCTAGTGTAAAAGCAGGTGAAAGTGGACAGTTGGGTACAGTTTGAAGTAACTGGGACCACCTGTACTCTGACCAGAAGCCTCCTGATCTGCAGCATGAAACTCATGAAAAGTATGTTGTGCTCTTCAACAGAAGACATTTTTGAGATGTTAACAGGACTGCATGGCTTTTTGGAAAGGGGGGGGGGGGGCTCATAGTAGTGTTGGGTGCAAAGCAATTGATAAATGGGAATTGTACATACAAGTGTATTAATAATCAGTCTTATATCTAAGTGAACATAAAATAGTAGGTAATATGAATTTTGAAATAAAGCAAAATCTGTCCCAAGTTCCTCAATGATGAAATCAGGATGTAAAGTGGGGTCAAAAATCAGCAATGGGAGACTGACTGACAAACTGTTTTCTTCCTGATGTTATTTGTGACTGAACTGAACTTCTGAACTGCAGAAATCATTAAAATTCCTCTGGGCAGAAAACTGTGTGGGTAGTGCTTGTGTTGTGGAGCTTTGCAAAGCGCACTGACTGAATTTGCAGCAAACAATGAATGAAGAATGAATGAACAATGAAGACATCTTTTGATACTAATACCTGTTGCCAAACTGCTGCAGGTGTTTTCCACATTTGCTACTGTTGTGCCCTCTCTTGGTCACCGTAGTCTTTCAAGTTCACTGTGCCAATGTGCTAAGACCTCTGACAGCGATGCAGCAGACTAGATGAAGGTTTCCTGGCTGCTGGTGTATTTCTGTCTTCACTGTGTCCCCGTCTCTCTTCAGGGACATGTTAGAGGAGACCAACAGATGTTCGATCATCCCAGAGTCATGGTCTGTCAGCACAGTGCTGCTCACAGGCTTCTGTCCTTTTCCCACCGCACACTGCACCTTAAACAGGTGTTCAAAACAGAAACATGCAGCCCAACTCAATCACTGTGAAGACTCGCAGTTAACATGTAAACACAGACTTTACCAACCAGGAGCTCCAGGATCTGTAAGACAGATGGACGACAGCACTTGGCCAAAACAGCAAGACCATCGCTTGTCATTTCTGAAAGAGTGTCCATATTACATGGTGCCAAAAAAAAAAAGACTTCAAAACAGAAATTAAAATCTCTAAAGACAGAGCGTTCTCACCATCCAAAGCACTCGTGAGGAGGTGCACGGCCCCGAGAACCGACAGGTCTGGCTCAGCCGACTCCACAAGATTCAAAAAGTCCTTGAACCTTTGTTTCTCGGACACCACGTTAACGTCAACCGGTGCAGCACTCGGACTCAGGCACATTCGTTCCAGCTGAGGCAGAGGGAGACGTGCAAGGGCTAACACCACAGTACAACAACTCTTGAGTGCGGATTTGAGATCTTGGTCTCACCCACCACATTCTGTAGCGCACTAATGGCTCCTTGCTCCTCCATAAGCATCGTAAGCTGACAGAGTAGAGAGGAGCGCGTGGAGGCCGGAAGGTCTGAGAGCAGCTGGAAATGATGATTGAGCTGCTCCAGTTCTGCAAATGGAAAATAAAAATCACAAAAAGAATGTGACACAATTCACCTCCAAAAAACTAAATACGTTCATTCACCAAGATGAATAAAATAGACTACATGAGAGTTCCACCAAGTTCTAGGCATCCCAGAAAGTTGATAAAAAATGTATTTGTAATTGAGGAGCCTAATTAATATATACATGTCATATCTTTCAACACACAATAACAATTGCAGCAAGTGATGTCTTTGCTGGAATACGAGTGTTGCAAAGGTTTTGAAAAAAGCGTTTTGATTTTTCCATCACTAATTTACAGTACAGAAGAAAAGTTCAACCACAGTGGTTCCTAATTTTTCATAATCCAACCAGCAGCCACCGATCATCCAGTAGGTGGTGAATGCAGCTATGAGATATTACACAGGCAAAACAGAATTGTTTTTTTCCAGCTGATCTGGAGCATCATAAGTTTACCATCTAATCAGTTTGTCTTCATTATATGTTTTTTTAAGTTTGTGAGTTCCAAAACAATAGCATTTACTGTTATTGAGTTGTTGCTTACACAAACCTGAGAATGACTAACCCACCACGAGCCACACACTGTCGCCAGCACAGGGAATAAATTCTCAGGCAAATGGCATTCTCAAGTAATAGCTGACAGGCAAAAAAAAAAAAAAAAAAAAGATTCCTCCTCTATATGTGCCAAAAAAAGTCCTTTTGGCTGCTCCCTTATTTTCACTCTGGGTCGCCACAGCATGTCCTTCCTGACTCAACTCCACACTATATGAAGAAATATGGCGGGGTGGGGTTTGAACTGGGAACCTTCCGCACTGAAACCAATCGTCCCAACCACTTGGCCACGACCCCTGCATGCTAACATACGCACCAAACAACTTTAAAATCTAATGACCTTCTCCCCAGAATGTACAAATGTTCTAAGTATGAAGTGTATACTGCGTTCCTGAGTTATACTACAACAAGATTGATATTTGCATGTGTCTGTCGAGCCCATCTGCTAATGTTATGCAAGTACAGATAAAAACTGTTGGGTAAAATGTTGGCAGCAGTAAATCCTTGGAAATATACAGAACACAGAATTTGATGTTGCCAATTTCTCTCATGAAGACGCCAATGCCATGATGCCAATTTTCTCTCATGGTTTGCTGATAATTTCAATTTTTTTTTTTCATTTTGAATTCAACTGGATTATTACAAAGTCAAAATCTTCCACACGTGTGCTTCAAATGGGGGAAAAGATTAATACGAGGTATACCAATAATAACCAACAGGTGTGGAAAAACTCACACATGCACACGAAGGTTCAAGCTTGGCTGACATAAAAACATAGGAATCAAATCCATATAGTTTTTGAAAAAAATAAAAATGTACGATACTTTTCTCACAGACCTCGTACATTACTCAAATAATATTCTGACAGTTTGCAAACAAATATCAATGAAAACTGTACCAGCTGGATACTGGTTTGTAAGAGGATATTTGTGCAAATTCAACTTTCCTACTATCAGAGGATAAGAGGGAAGGCGATGAGGAGAACTAACATGAGTTAAAAGGCCTTATAAAGGACAAGAGGAAAGGAAAATATTATCACTAAAATAATTAGACTGCAATTTAGTGATGATGGAAAATTATGCCAATAAATAAACATCATGACAAAAATTTGAACATATCATTCATTAAAATAAACTGATTCAACCCTTTTTTCCTGAAATATGCCAAACCCCTTCAGAAAAACTGCTAACAAGCTTTTTTTTCTATTTAATGGGCTACTAAGAATAAGTTAAATGCATTCCTGAAGATTCTACCCAAAATGTTTAAATATTTACTGTACATTGACCAATGGACCGGTCTTTTCACAGATTGACAGTTACAAACATGACTATTAGTGACGGCAAGAAATGGAATGTTTGTAAAAATCAAATTAAAAGTATTCAGAAAATTATTTGATCTTTTTGAACTGATCAAAACATCTCACCACAGTGACATCTAGTGGCTAAATGCATAAAAACAAATTAAAAATAGTGTTCTCTTGGATCTTGTATTTAATTCCATTTAAAATTGTCCAGCTATTGGTTAGTGTATTATGTAGATTATAATTTTGTATGAAGGGAGATTTTATTGTAATTTGTAGGAAGTGTTTTAGTAGATTAAGTAATCATTTGTGTTGATTGATAAGGTGAGGACTAGTGAACCTCCTGTTTGAGGCCATGTTGGCAGCTTTTCACATAATCTGCAGCTACTCTTATACACTATTATAAGAAATAAGAACGATGGCACAGTGGGACATGTATGGACTTCGGGCTGTAAAGTAGGCCTTTTGTTGGCATGCGATTTATGAAGCCTTGTTGCTGGGTCGGTTGCACCTGGATCCTAGTGGCCACTGCTGCTTGCATTATGATGTTTCTCCTCTTACTCATAAGCTCTCACCACTATATAACATTGAATTGGAAACAGTGTGTGTAATGGTACAGTTCACAGCAATGCACAAATCTCTTGAGTCACAGTTATTCAAAGCAAATATAAACCAGATCACGATTATATGCAGATGAATTTGGTGATACGACATTCAGATTGTATCCAGTTGTACTGTAGGAGACAATCTGAATACTCTAGTCAATTGAAGTTGGAATTTTTAGCAGTTATAAGGTCTTTAAACTCCCACGTTGCAGCTGCTCAGTCGGACATGCATATGCCATTACAGTCCATCAAGGACTGTGGATGACTCGCTAGAACTTGTCAGAAATGTTTGTAGAAGGCAGTCACAACATTAATTTTATGGTACAGTAATTACTTTTTCACACAAGTGACATCAGTGCTGACTGCGGTTTCTTCAATATCCAGCAAGCAACAGGTGCCTTAACGGCCACCAGGACACTGCAATTCAGAACAACACCACTGTTTTAATTTTAGGGTCATTTTTCATATTAAAATGTGCATATATATATATATATATATATATATATATATATATATATATATATATATATATATTCAGAATAATAGTAGTGCTATGTGACTAAAAAGATTACCTTGGGAAACAAGGTACCAGTAGATTCTCACAAATCCAACAAGACCAAGCATTCATGATATGCACACTCTTAAGGCTATGAAATTAAGGGGGTGTTCACAATAATAGTAGTGTGGCATACAGTCACTGAGTTCGTCAATTTTGTGGAACAAACAGGTGTGAATCAGGTGTCCCCTATTTAAGGATGAAGCCAGCACCTGTTGAACATGCTTTTCTCTTTGAAAGCCTGAGGAAAATCGGACGTTCAAGACATTGTTCAGAAGAACAGTGTAGTTTGATTAAAAAGTTGATTGGAGAGGGGAAAACTTATACGCAGGTGCAAAAAAGTATAGGCTGTTCATCTACAATGATCTCCAATGCTTTAAAATGGTCAAAAAAAAAAAAAAAAAAAAAAACAGACGCGTGGAAGAAAATGGAAAACAACCATCAAAATGGATAGAAGAATAACCAGAATGGCAAAGGCTCACCCATTGATCAACTCCAGGATGATCAAAGACAGTCTGGAGTTACCTGTAAGTGCTGTGACAGTTAGAAGATGCCTGTGTGAAGTTAATTTATTTGCAAGAATCCCCCGCAAACTCCCTCTGTTAAATAAAAGACATGTGCAGAAGAGGCAGATGTGAAGAAATCATGAAAAACTGTGGTTATACAACTAAACACTAGTGATTCACAGGACTGCTACAAAAGCAGTTTGAACATAATAGTTTTGAGTTTGTAGCGTCAACAGCAGATGCTACTATTATTGTGAACACCCCCTTCTCTACTTTTTTTTTTTTTTTTTACTAATAGCCCAATTTCATAGCCTTAAGAGTGTGCATATCACGAATGCTTGGTCTTGTTGGATTTGTGAGAATCTACTGGTACCTCGTTTCTCATGTAACAATAAGAAATATACTCAAAACCTGGATTAATCTTTTTAGTCACATAGCACTACTATTATTCTGAACACTACTGTATATATATGCAGAAATATGCAGCATTTTTTACAGTTATTTACAGAAAGTTTAAGGACCCACTCAATGGCCACTGACTGACTCCATTAATTTATGCTTGCCCTGCTTACTGCAGTGGGAAAAAATTAAACCCCCAAATTTGATCACTTTTATCAATTTAATCTGAACACTGGAGGCAAAAAAGTGAAAAAATAAATATACAAAAATGGAGGCTCACATTCTGATATGACAGAATGGAGCACTGAGAAGCCTTTTTAACTTAACAACATACATTTGTTCAGTTTGTGTCAAGAGTTTGGTGGTAGCAGAGCGTAAAACTGAAAACACTCGCTTACCATGTGTAACACAGCTATCTTCAGATGCATGCACACCAGCATCCACGGCACTCACGCCCACTTCCTTTGCAGATCCATCAACCTCAAAACCCCCACTTATACCCGACATCACGCACAGCTCTGTGGACAACACTTCATCTGTTACAATCCCATTTCACATTCATGAAACTCAGAAAAGACTTTTAATCTAGAAACATAAATTCTTTCTCACCAAACCGTCCACAAGCTTTGACCTCCAGTTCGACGAGGCCATAGGCGATGGTAGTGTGAGGGGGTATCTCCATGGTAACATTACTGTCATTGTTCAGGCTTCCATTTTCTTTCAAGGAAATCTGCAGAACATTGACACAATATTAATTGCACTGAACTCCAATAAACATGTTAGTAACCAGATGTAGTCACTGCTGAATTGCTGATTAGCCACAGGTCACAATGAATCTTTTGTTGGTTTAATCCCTGTCCTTCTGGGGATGAAGATTAAAAAAAAATTGCTGGGCTAATTTCAAGACACACATATGTGTGAAAGAGAGACAGAGAGAAAAATAAAAACATATACAACAAACAGGAGAGAGTGTTTACAAATCAAATCTGGAACAGGTGTTGCAGACTGAATGGTCCCCCTTAAAAATTTTTCCACCCTGCCTTCACTGCGCATGCGTCATCAGCAGCGGTTCACCGATTATCACCTAATTTTTGCTTCAAACTGCACTCCAGTCATCATCTATCTCAGCAACAGATATCTGAAGCTTTTGTACAACAATCATTTCCACATAAATTGGCCTCTCTTCATTGGCTTCCTGTTAATTCTAGAATAGAATTTAAAATTCTTCTTCTTACTTATAAGGTTTTGAATAATCAGGTCCCATCTTATCTTAGGGACCTCGTAGTACCATATCACCCCAATAGAGCGCTTCGCTCTCAGACTGCAGGCTTACTTGTAGTTCCTAGGGTTTGTAAGAGTAGAATGGGAGGCAGAGCCTTCAGCTTTCAGGCTCCTCTCCTGTGGAACCAGCTCCCAATTCAGATCAGGGAGACAGACACCCTCTCTACTTTTAAGATTAGGCTTAAAACTTTCCTTTTTGCTAAAGCTTATAGTTAGGGCTGGATCAGGTGACCCTGAACCATCCCTTAGTTATGCTGCTATAGACGTAGACTGCTGGGGGGTTCCCATGATGCACTGTTTCTTTCTCTTTTTGCTCTGTATGCACCACTCTGCATTTAATCATTAGTGATCGATCTCTGCTCCCCTCCACAGCATGTCTTTTTCCTGGTTCTCTCCCTCAGCCCCAACCAGTCCCAGCAGAAGACTGCCCCTCCCTGAGCCTGGTTCTGCTGGAGGTTTCTTTCTGTTAAAAGGGAGTTTTTCCTTCCCACTGTAGCCAAGTGCTTGCTCACAGGGGGTCGTTTTGACCGTTGGGGTTTTACATAATTATTGTATGGCCTTGCCTTACAATATAAAGCGCCTTGGGGCAACTGTTTGTTGTGATTTGGCGCTATATAAAAAAAATTGATTGAAATTGATTGATTGATAAATTCAGCATTATATCATAATAAAAGAAGGAGGAAGTGATCAGAGCACGACGAGCTGCTAGCTGCTGCATTCACTGCGCATCTGTCATTTCAAAGGGTCACCGATTATCGGCTCGTTTCTGCTTAAAACTGACTTTGCTTTGGGTGAAGAGAACGTCTTAGACGAGCCGCTGTGGTCCGAAATGACGCATGCGGAGTGGAGGCAGGGTGAACCAATTTTTAGGGGCAGAATGTTCAGTCTGGGTCCTGGCTGGTAATCATCAAGCAGACGACGAGTCCATTTCAACCTCTTGATAGTACACATCTATGTACTGTAGCTGGACGAAATGTGGGCATCAGTCCCATTGGTTGCCCACCGGGGTCCTCAACACTGGGGCACCTTGTTCCTCATTGTTGGATTATGCACAGAGAAACATGCCACATACCATCTTTATTTATAAAGCATTTTACTACAGCCAGAGCTGACCCAAAGTGCTGTACACTAAAACATAAAGTTAAAACATGTAGACATATATTTAAACAAGTTAATAAATTAAAAATAAAACAATAAAAAACCCTATAAAATTTAAAAACCTATAAAATCCACCCAAAAATCTAAAATCTAAGTCTCAGTGCGGTCGAAAGACAAGGAAAAAAGATAGGTTTTAAGATGATGCCTAAAAATGGCCAATGATGGTGCCTCTCTTACACCTAAAGGCAAAATGTTCATGACCAAAATGACATAGCTGACACTCCCTCACAATACAAGTGAAGCTCCTCATCAGCGTCTCTCTAAGTAACCACTCATTTGACACAAAGTCATTCCAACAGTACCAAAGGATTCACCAAAGAGACCTAGGTCCAAAGACATCCAGTGACCTCATGACCCCAGAAGCTCTTCCCAGGCATCTTCTGATCTCAAAGGCTGAAGACCCAGATACATCATAGTTTGCAAAATATTGATGTTCTGCCACAATTACGAAAACTGATAAAGGAATTAGTGTTGCATTTTCTGGTTCTGGATAAGGCACACATTTTGATTGTTTGACATAGGCTAATTTCAGCGAAGCAGCATAAACTGCTGTTTTTGCAGCAGGACACCAGTCTCTTGCAAACTCACATCCACAGGGAATTCTCAAGTCTGCATTCCCCTTGCTAGCATCTGCTACAATGTTTTCAGCAAAGCTTCCCTTATATGACCGGATGAGGTCTTGTTTTGCGATGCTGTACACCAGCAAATCCTCTTCAACTAGGAGGTACAGAGTTATTGCAGTGAAAGTACATGACTGTCAGACAAATAATTCAACAAAACATCAGCTGAATGAATCAATTTGTTAAATGTGTTTGCGTAACAAGAAACATTCGTCATATGGTTAAAGACTATGAAGAATCAAATTTCTAAGGTTAATTAATCCATTTGGGGATCATTCTGCTGGGCTGAAATATGGGTTACAAAATGCTAACAATAAGGAGTAACTTACTGTACAGGTTTAGAGGTAATTCCACTTTCCAGCAGAATTACAGATTAGTAGATGATCAGGAGAGCTGATAGACTCTTCTCCACAAACACAGCATAAACGATCCCAAAAAAGTACTCACGCTACCAAAACTAAATGCTGGCAGTACAGTAAACTGTTTAATCCATTGTTTTCAATGAAGATGAAAGAGAATTCTACCACCTCTGGCCAAGAAAGTGCCACTGGCACATTGTGAGGGTGCGTGACACTAAAAGCTAATTTTTTAAAATTATTATTATAATTTTTTTTTTTTACACTTTCAGCAGCAACAAGAACAAACTAGATTACAGACTATTCAAGTACATTATTGCTGTGTGCTGGAGAAATGGTGCCCCAAAGTCTGGTAAGATGTCAGTCATGTTCAACCCCTTTCAACAGAGAAATGAGGATATCACAGGAGACTTTCTCTTCCAAAAGTGACACTCAAAGTACAACATAAAAAGTAATAATACCTTAGTGATCTTGGGCCCGCAGGTCAGACCTCCTCCACACTGTCCTCCCAGCTGCATGTCCTCTATGACAGAACAGGGCTGTGTGGTCACAATACGCTCCTTCACAACACCAAACACTTGCCTCTGCTTCTCCTTCATCTGCTGGATCAGACAGTGGGACATGTCCAGCATCCTGAGATTGAATTAATGAAAACAGCAAAGGTTATATTTAGGTATGCAAATGGCAATATTTTTAAATTGATTAATCTCCCAATTATTTTTGATTAATCAATTAATCTAACTTTTAAAAATACTATTGATTATTTTCTGATTAATCAATTATCCTTTGGTTAATATACCAGTAAATCATAACCATAATTTCTATCAATAACTTTCAACCTTGTGTTCAAATATTTTGTCATAAAACGTGTTTTTACAATAATAGTAATAAAAATATCAATATATAAAGGGTATAAAGAAAGAAAGAAAGAAAGAAAGAAAGAAAGAAAGATGGCAAAAACATGGAAGATTTGCCTATTTGTGAGACACAAAACACAGAAGATACAATCCTAACATATTTCATAGGGCTGCAGGGAACTATCAGTTTCATTATTAAATAATCTGTTGATTATTTTCTGCATTAATCCATTAGTTGTTTGGTCCATAAAAATGTCAAAATATCTTTTAGTGCGTCCCAAAGGAAAGAATGATGTCTTTAAATGTCTGAAATCAGAGAATTTGGACATTAAAAAAGACTCAAAATGATTAATTGATTCGCAAAATAGATGACAATTACTTTAATAACTGATTAATTATTACAGCTCTGTTAAGACTATAAAAGGTAAAACAAAAGTGGAATATTTATTTTGGTCAGGAAATGCTACAACAGACTGAAGTATTTTGTGAATGTGGTTTTAAAAATAGTAAGAATTACATCAAAACAACACGTTAATATTCAACCTCACCTCCTGCTGTGTCCAACTTTATGGTTGGACAAAGATCACCGCTGCAGTGTGTAGTTCTGTCACACACGTGGGGGCATTACCTGTCGTTGGTATCTCGAAGGAGCGACGGTACGTCCACTTCTTGTTTCTTCAAACTACCAAAGGATGACTGCAGTTTGGAAGACTCTTTGCCCTGTATTTTCACAGTGGAATGTTCAAAACTTGCATCCACGCTCGCCTGAAGGTTGCCCCCGAATGTCCCGTTGTACTTGATGAAGTCTGTCTCTGTGACAGCTGTGGACAGTCACACATTTTGATGTGAAGCAGAATGTCACGCTTAAAAAGCCTAATGAATTGGGAGGAAATCCAACAAATAAAGGTTTGGGAGTGGCTTTTCTTACAATGAGCTGCAAAGATTATTTTCTAGCTATCTTTAAAGACATGGGGCAAGTTCTGGAGACACGTGCGCAGAGTACTTTTAGAAGAACATGCTGTAATTGCCTTCTTACAAATATCACAGTTCCCAGTGATTTTATTTACAGCTGATGTTATTTCACTCAGCAATCGCTGTGTTCATGTATCGCTGGTGGTCAGGGGGTGCATGTTGCTGTAAGATAATCACTGTGATTATGAACACAGCAGTTTGTTACTGGATATTAGATAATGCCTGAATAGATTCTTGTCATTTGACTGGTGGTGTGTGTGTCCCGTGACATGGATTATTCATACCATTTGCCATTGTGTTCCATTTACCATGCAATTGTGGTGCTATTTAGTGTGCCATTTTGATACTATATGTTTTGTGCTATTGCATGCTGCGATCACCGGGCACACTCACACTAGCGGCGATGGCCCTTAGCTTAAAAACAAGCATGGGGGGTTTGTTTTGGTGACTGATGGCAATTTGAATGAGCTTATTATTATTATTATTAGGACGTAGTAAACCATCTGGAGGCATTTGCAGTATTTACATCTGTAGCTAAAGTACAAGCGCAGATGGACAAAAAGTTCGACGAATTTCTGTTGTGACTTTCCGCTGGACTGAGGAAAGCGGACGGCAGTCTGTACACAAAGAAGTCAGTGCACGGCATCAGATATGGACTGCATCATCAGGATTGTTTTTGAACTATCTGACTGTTTTTGCAACTTGACTGAGAACAATTTTGGATTGTTAAAGTTCGTGTTGGGCTATTTGGAACCTCTTAACCTCAAAGGACCAGCGACGCACACCAAAAGGTAAGTCCCTTTTCTCTTGTTTATAAAGTAATAAAATATCAAATGACAAGGATCTGTTTTAAGGAGTTATATAAAACAAATAATGAATGTTTTTTCATTTGTGTAATTCACTGTTTCACAGTTGTGATTCTCATGCTGTCTCGCGGTCTGTGACTCATGCGAGAGGTCGGTTTCAGCAGAGTTCTGGTTTAGGGCACAATGTAAACACACTTCGTGAAGTATGGACAAGACAACATCAGGGCACAGCAGCAGTTCATCACAGGTGCTACGCCTCTTCTAGAAAACCCACTCAATGTGAGAGAATGTGTCATCATCATAATCGCTCATGAACTCGCTGAATTGGCACCAACCACATCCTCGCTAGCCACTGCTTACATGGCTTTGAAATGCCAGGACGCTGCTGGCACCACGGAGCATTCTGGGAAGCGCAGGGGCATTATGGGAAACGTTAAAGTACCGAATGGGAAGAACATTTCATTCGCTGAAAGATGAAATGTTCCGAACATTTCATCTTTCAGCGAATGAAATGTTCTTACCATTGCACTCATAAACATTCATTGTTTGTATACTGTACGAAGTATCAGAATGTGGTACCGTATCAATAGCCACTTTGTTGTTTTTTTTTTTTTTTCCTTTTCTTTTGCGAACATTTCTTATACAGATTTACATAGTTTTGGTCCTCCCATTCAGCTTCGGCAACTTTTAAGGACTAGAAAGACTCAAACTATGCAGCTTCATGTAGTAATTCAAGATTTGCAATCTCATCATCTTCTATCCGTTCATCCATGTTGTTTTGCAGAAGTACGGCCCGTGAATTTACATGCATCATCATGTTCTAAAAAATAGCTAGAAAATAATCTCTATGACTCGTCGTAACAATATAGAAGCTGCCAATAGGTTTACCTGGTTTTATGGGTGGATCTCCTTTCAGTATATCATTGAGGCTAAAGTCAGTGGGAAGATACCTGGGCTTCTGCCAGACCCATTTACGCTTTCGCTTCACCACCACTGTCAGAAGGTTAATAGTGTCATTGAGACTGCAAACTGGGACCAACAACCCACCACGATCCACCTCCTCCACAAAGTTTCTGGTGGCTGTGGAAAGCATGATGGTGCAGCAGGACCACAGGAACCTAATAAAAATACTAATCAGCAAAGAAAGGACGAGTCAGGGGGCTGAAAGCTGTCAAGATAAAATCATCATAGCACAAATCTGCATCTTAAAGAAAAGTCATCAAACTGGAAAAACATCTGCAAACTGAAAAAGTTAACGCAGGTTCTTCTGCTACATAACAGCTAGCTTAAACAATACAATTCAACATTATGGCAGAAACAAATGAATAAAATTATTACCGCTTCCTCGACTTCTTCTTTTAGCGACGTGTTTCCAGGACGAAAAACTTTGTTTACGAGCTGCATCTGCTTTAACAACTTTTAAACAAACATGCCCCGACAAATGACGGAAGTTGTTGAGAATGACGCCCCTCCCACAACATATAGGCAGTCATTTTTAGGGGCGTGGTCAGAGAAGGCGCTGCCATTTAATTCACCTACACAAAATCAAGAAGAAGAAATGTTTTTTAAAACTTAATTAATTATGCAAAATAAACATTTACAACAAAATATGGCGTAAACAAAAGTTAGTTCTCCAGTTTAACATAATGCCAGAACAGGCTATTTCAGAACAAAGAAGTAAAAATGAGGGAAAAAAAAAAAAACCTCAAACCAAACCAAAACAAAACAAACAAACAAAAAACAACAACAAAAAACAAAAAACAAAAACAAAACAAAAATAAATAAAAAAACAAACAAATACATAAACTAATGAATATTTAAACTATTATAACATGAAATATTATAATTTATAATGATATTTTCCATCCATCCATCCATTTTCTTCCGCTTTATCCGGAGTCGGGTCACGGGGGCAGCAGCTCAAGCAAAGCCGCCCAGACCTCCTGATCCACACACACCTCCCCCAGCTCCTCCGGGGGAACCCCAAGGCGTTCCCAAGCCAGCCGAGATGGAATCCTTCCAGCGTGTCCTGGGTCTTCCCCGGGGCCTCCTCCCAATAATGACATTTTATTTTTTAGAATATTTATATATTATATTATAATATACTTATATTTAAATAACATATTTATATTTAAATCCTGTTATTAAATTATTAATTATTATTACACTATATTTATAATATAGATGTATCATAAATGTATAATATAAATATAATTTAATTTATAATATAAATTAGACTATTATAACTATATTTAGAATTCTATTTAAATTATTGTTATAATTTTAATTTTAATATTTTATTAAAATATTTAAAATAAAGAATTTTAAAGTTCTTTATTAATTGACTGAGTGCATGTCAGCAATTAAACCGCCGTTATCAAAGTGTCATGACACACAAATCAAAGCCAAACCAACACCCAGAGCAACAAACGCTGGACTTACAGAGCAAAGTAACATGTTGTGATTGTACGGGCAGGCCAACACTGCACACCATAAACCTGCAGCACGTCACTCCATAACTGATCTTTCACCTTTATGTCAATATAAAACATATTAAAGCTGGCCTTTGTTGTTTTGTTTTGTGACAGGAAATGAAAATCCATTTTTTAAAATACAATAAAGTGAAAAGTTTTTTTTTAATGTCAAGCAGTGTAACTTATTACTAAATAAAATGAGAAAAAAGCATTATATAAAAACTTACCCGTGTGCCTTCTAGGAAATTTATACCTAGATTTCTAATATAAAGCCATATATCTAACCTTTCTATTGATCACATAGTCTTTGACACTAGGTGACCTTGAAGGGTGAAACTCAAGGTTATAAATGTTTATCTCAAACAGTTTGGAACCAAAAACGTTTAAACACGGTGGATGGGTTGTGTGTTGAGGATAAAGTGATTCAGGTTTGGACAGAATTGATCAAATTTCAATGCCACACAAAACCAGATACGATGGCATCACTGAATCACATCTGTACATCAAACATGTAATGTGCGGGTGTTACGCCGTCTCAGTGTCCCTTCCTGTTTAACTTTGATGTATTTCATGTTATAAAATATTAGAATCATATAAATGGCAGGTAAAACCTCTGTTGAGAGATAGAGTACTGTAGATCACATACACTGGTAAACCAGATCTTCCACTTTTCATTGTAAGAATACTTGACCAGAAGGTTCTTGCTCTGTGGAGACGTTTTACCTCAGTTTCTGGTAAGAGGTCAGTCATTCTCAACCACCTTTATTAGACAAATGGTGTGCACCTGCCATCTGTCACTGTTTTGCAGACACAGACATAAGTGGCTCAATGATAATGACAAAAACTAAGGATTAGACGTTTTATTAGAGCTCATGGAGCATAATATTGGATACATGTGTCCCAAAATAGAATAGAATAGAATAGAATGCTTTAGAATATAGAATAGAAAGCCCTGTGACCAAAAGACAATGGTGCAGTAGTTACAGAGAAAGACAGCTGGACTCGCAATTTTCTGCTGTCGATAAAAGTTGCCCAATCATAGTGAAAAATGTTAATTACACTGTTATGAGACAAACATTCCAGCAAGGAATTCAGGATCATTGCAGCAGTTCATGTTGTAAAGAAGTCCTTGCAAAATGATATTGTTTAAAAAACATGTAAAAGACGCAACAGAAATAAATTAAACCTGTAAGGCATCAGGCAGGTGCAGAAATGTCGGAGGCATACACTTATATCAAAGCTTTCTCAGAGGTAGAAAATGTTCCTTATAAGTCAACAGCTAAAGTAACCGGTTGTTCAGTACATTTGAAGCTACCGTGGAGCAAGTACCAAAAGGTTTTCCTTTTCTATTACACAGACAGTCACTTTTTTAATAGTACGGTGTACAGTAACAGGTAAACACAAAATACACTTGCATAAACATGCTTTCAAAACCGAGATAAGCGCTCGCAATTAAGGCATAGCTTTGATGAATTGCAATAGGTAAGAACGGTACTGAATGTGAATGGTAAAAGTCTGGAAAAAGGCATCATCATCATCATCATCGGCGTCATTGTCTCCAGAACCAGCCTGGATGAGTCACAGCTCAGACGTCACCACAGTACAGGAAAGTCTATGTGAGTGAAGCCGGGGTCTTTCCTCAGCTCCCAGTATGTGTTGTTACTGACCCAGCTGTCGTTCTTTGACTTTCTGTGGAGGCAAGAGTGATACAAACTGTGAATCAGTGATGGGTGTGAGCAGGAGAGATCTCGTTGACACAAACTGCATGCTCAGAAATTACGGTGGCTGAGAGAGGTCACACCACTTCCACATGAAGACAACACTAACACAAAGCACTTATGAATACAAACAAGTGTGTAGTCTGCACTAACCCATGCTGCCATAGGCAAACATTGATAGTCTAACGGTGACAAGTGGCACTTTTGTTGAAGGCTTTTACAAAGTACAGTTTAGTGACCTTGACCTTTGGATCCCAAAGCCAATAGGCATCTTTGTGTCATTACACCTAACACATGTTTAGGGGTGACATGGTGGCTTAGTGGTTAGCACTGTTGCCTCACAGTGAGAAGGTCCTGGAATCACTAGCCCCTGGTCCTTTCTTTAGTGAGTTTGCATGTTCTTCCTATGTTTGTGTGAGTTCCCTCCACGTGCAAATTCCAAAGACATGCATGATCGGTGACTTGGAAACTTTACAAGTTTTACAAGTTTTACTGTAGGAGTGTATGAATGTGATTGTTTGTTTACAACCCCAATTCCAATGAAGCTGGAAGTCGTTTGTTGCCCCGTCCCAACTTTTTTGAAATGTGTTGCAGGCATCCATTTCAAAATGAGCAAATATTTGCCCAAAAACAATAAAGTTTATCAGTTTGAACATTAAATATCTTGTCTTTGTGGTGTTTTCAATTGAATATAGGTTGAAGAGGATTTGCAAATCATTGTATTCAGTTTTTATTTACATTTTACACAACGTCCCAACTTCATTGGAATTGGGGTTGTATATGCAGCCCTGTGATAAGTTGGCATCCTGTCCAGAGTGTACGCCGCCTCTCGCTCTGTGACTGCTGGGATAGGCTCCAGTCCAGGCTTCATATTATTATTTTTTGAGGAAGTGGGTATAGACAACGATTGAATGAATGAATGAATGAATGAATATACCAAGAACTGACTGCACTCACAGGATTTTTACAAACTACACTCCAGTGAGCTTGACCACTGATCTTTTAAGAGAACAGGCTTCCATGCATCTATCCATTTTCTATACCCACTTACTCCACTTAAGGGTCACGGGGGTGCTTAAGCCTATTCCAGCAGTCATAGGGCGTGAGGTGTGGTACACCCTGGACAGGATTCCAATCTATCACAGGAACAATAGGTTTCTTGGTGTCATAAACCAAGGTTGGTGACAATAAGATAGTTAGGAAAGAAGATTTTTACAATGTACGCTCCAGTGACCTTGACCTTTGGACCCCCAAATCAAAAGGCCTCTTAGGGTAAAATGGTAAATGGATTGCATTTATATATTTCCATCTGCATCAGACGCTCAAAGCGCTTTACAATAATGCCTCACATTCACCCCGATGTCAGGGTGCTGCCATACAAGGTGCTCACTACACACCGGGAGCAACTAGGGGATTAAGGACCTTGCTCAAGAGCCCTTAGTGATTTTCCGGTCAGGCTGGGACTTCTACCCTTGTTTTAATCGACATCAGGCCATCTGGTGGCAAATTATGCTAGAAAGGCGACTGTCCAAAGTAATGATTGTCACGGAGCAAAATGGATATAATTTTTAAGGATTTGGATTGTGACATGAATCAGGAGTGAAAACTGAAACTAAAAGACCAAAAAGACCTTTTGACAAGACTTGTCAATGTACCACTGACTTTTCATTTACTTTATTGATGATTTTACACTTAAGAAGGCCACATTTTTGTGTTTTATTTGTTTGCAATAAACTGAACAGTAGAAGTCAGAAAAGTCCTTCGGGCAGAAATTATTATAATTTTTTTTTTGGTGGTATTAATATCTCTGTTGTGTTGTGGTTGTTTGCAGTGTGTCTATTTTTGGGTGCATTGTGTGAATTTACAGCAGACATCAAATTAAACTGCTGCATGCGGTGGAGGTAATATTTGTGTCCTCCATGTTTGCAAGAATTTTCTGAATTTGCAATATGCTTTTGATGCACCTACCTGTGGTTGAACTGATGCAGGTGATTGTGTGTTTGTATTTATTGCATTTGCTTGTGTTGTCTTCATGTGTAAGTGTTGTGGCCTCTCTCGGCCACCATAGTAATCTCTCTCACTTTTTAAAATGGTGTCAGAAATTTAGGTCACCTGAAGAATTTTGGATGGTGTGTGACGTTGTTCTCTTCTAGGACACGCCTCCTCTCTCTCTGCAACTGTTCTATCCTCTGTTTCTGCAGCTCAGCAGCCTCCAGGTTCCCCTCCTCCAGCAATCTGCCAGTGAGGCACATTTACTTTGGAAAGCATGCTAAAACATTAATGTGACATACAGCAGAGTAATTTTCACTTAGATTTTTAAAGATAATTTATGAATAAACCAGCTAAACGTGGCGAGAAGCAGACGGAGCAGAGCAGAAAGTGGCATGTGTGTTGCTCATCTCTCCCACACACCTGCTTGCCAAACAAACAGGAGTTCCACTCAGGCTTTTCACATGTTCATCACCAGGTCATTGTCTCCATCTGTTTGGATGCTTGTATGATCACCTGTTTCCTTGCTGCTTAGCCACACCTACAGCTCTGCCCTCCACCTCAGTATCACTCCTGCTTTGTCCACTTCCAGCATCCCTCAACCCTCTGCGTTGGTCTGTTTGCTTTCCAGTCAGCCATGTAATCACACATGCAACTCTAGTCACCTTCAGAAGATGAGTGCAGCAAAGCCTGCTCAGTGCCTTGGTGGCAGATCTCCTCAGGTCATTTGCTTTCTATTTCTCTTTCCCCTGGAAGCTGCAATAAAACTCACTGGAACTTCAGATCTGGATTTGGATTCGCCCCTTGATAGTGACAGGTGCACACTTGAAGAAATTTAAACCTTGAAAGAGGTCTTATTATACATCTGCTAAGAAAACTATTGTGGACCATCAGGTGTCCTAAAAACATAGTAATTTTTGCAGATAAAATACTGTACCTCAGAGACACTAAAAACACCCATTTCAGGTATCATGAAAATACCCGTTTGTCTGCCTGATGTTTTGAACAGAAAGAAAATGGGGTTCAATCGTACATCCGGCATAAAGCAGCGCAAAGTCCAGTGTAAGAATCATTGTCATTTTTACCCTCTGGGCTCGCAAACTCTGAATAAGACTGCCATTTGAGCTCATGTGGACATGTTGGTCAAAAAATTATGTGTTGTCCGGCAAAAAGCTGGCACATCACATCACCAAAAAGCTTTCATGTCTTAAAACTTCAAAAACCTGTCCAGCACTAGTGCCATATAAACAGCACAACACTCAAATGCACCTTACATAAGCAGGTTCACATGCACGTACACTTTGCCTGCTCACGTTTGCCTGCAACAGAATCAATATGAGGGAGAAGTAAGTTATCTTATAATAGAGTTCTCTCTCTCTCTCTCTCTCTCTCTCTCTCTCTCTCTCTCTCTCTCTTTTTCTCTCTCAGAGACAGGCAACATGATATGTGTAAAACACATAACTGAGATGAATTGAAAACAACCAAGAAAATAAGAGCAGACATGGTAACATATATTTCAGTTTGTTGTATGCGTCACCTCAAGGAGCTTTGGCGGCTGGTGTTCACGGTGTGCTTTGACAGGTTGGTGCTTATCTGTTAATATGCCAGAAAACCAGAATATGCCAGAAGTAAAAAAAATCAAGGACCAAGACGTCGCCCGGTATGGCGGAGACGGGGCCCTACCCTGGAGCCATGCCTGGGGTTGGGGCTCGCGTGCGAGCGCCTGGTGGTTGGGCCTTAGCCCATGGGGCCCAGCCTGGCTCAGCCCGAAAGAGCGACATAAGCCCACCCTCCTGTGGGTTCACCACCTGCAGAGGGGGCCATGGGGGTCGGGTGCAGAGAGGATTGGGTGGCGGTCGAGGGCGGGTGGCCCGGTCCATGCTCACAGCCCCTGGCTGTTGGGACATGGAATGTCACCTCGCTGGGGGGGAAGGAGCCTGAGCTTGTGCGGGAGGTTGAGAGATACCGACTAGAGATAGTCGGGCTCACCTCCACACACAGCTTGGGCTCTGGTACCCAACTCCCGGAGAGGGGCTGGGCGCTTCATTTTTCTGGCGTTGCCCACGGGGAGAGGCGGAGAGTTGGGGTCGCATTGCTTATTGCTCCCCAGCTCAGTCGCCATGTGTTGGAGTTCACTCCAGTGAACGAGAAGGTCTCGTCCCTACGCCTTTGGGTCGGGGACAGGTCTCTCACTGTTGTCTCGGCCTATGGGCCGAGCAGCAGTACAGAGTACCCGACCTTCCTGGAGTCCCTGGGAGGGGTACTAGATAGCGCTCCGACTGGGAACTCCATTGTTCTCCTGGGGGATTTCAACGCCCACGTGGGCGGCGACAGTGAGACCTGGAGGTGGGTGATCGGGAAGCATGGCCTCCCCGATCTGAACCCGAGTGGTGTTCAGTTGTTAGACTTCTGTGCTAGTCACGGTTTGTCCATCACGAACACCATGTTCGAGCAAAAGGGTGTCCATAAGTGCACGTGGCACCAGGACACCCTGAGCCGGAGGTTGATGATCGACTTTGTAGTCGTATCATCTGACCTTCAGCCACGTGTCTCGGACACTCGAGTGAAGAGAGGGGCAGAGCTGTCGACCAATCACCACCTGATGGTGAGTTGGATCCGCTGGGAGGGGAGGAAGCCGGTCAGACCTGGCAGGCCCAAACGTATCGTGAGGCTCTGCTGGGAATGACTGGCGGAACCCTCTGTCAGCGAGGTCTTCAACTCCCACCTCCGGGAGAGCTTCTCCCATATCCCGGGGGAAGTTGGAGACATGGAGTCCAAGTGGACCATGTTCTCCACCTCCATTGTCTATGCAGCCGCTCGTAGCTGTGGTTGCAAGGTCTCTGGTGCCTGTTGTGGCGGCAATCCCCGAACCTGGTGGTGGACACCGGAAGTAAGGGATGCCGTCAAGCTGAAGAAGGAGTCCTACTTATCTTTGTTGGTAGGTGGGACCCCAGAGGCAGCTGACAGGTACCGGCAGGCCAAGCGTGCCGCGGCCCGTGCAGTCGCAGAGGCAAAAACTCGGGTCTGGGAGGAGTTCGGGGAGGCCATGGAGGAGGACTATCGGTCGGCCTCGAAGAGATTCTGGCAAACCGTCCGACGCCTCAGCAGGCGGAAGCAGCTCTCCACCAGCACTGTTTACGGTGCGGGTGGGGAGCTGTTGACCCTGACTGGGGATGCTGTCGGGCGGTGGAAGGAGTACTTTGAGGATCTCCTCAATCCCATCGTCACGTCTTCCGAAGAGGAAGCAGAGACTGGTGACTCAGAGGCGGACTCATCCATTACCCAGGCTGAAGTCACCGAGGTGGTTAGAAAGCTCCTCGGTGGCAAGGCTCCTGGGGTGGATGAAATACGTCCTGAGTACCTTAAGTCTCTGGATGTTGTGGGACTGTCTTGGCTGACATGCCTCTGCAACATCGCGTGGTGCCTCTGGATTGGCAGACCGGGGTGGTGGTCCCTCTGTTTAAGAAGGGGGACCGGAGGGTGTGTTCCAACTATAGGGGGATCACACTCCTCAGCCTCCCAGGTAAGGTCTATTCCAGAGTACTGGAGAGGAGAATTCGACCGATGGTCGAACCTCGGATTCAGGAGGAGCAGTGTGGTTTTCGTCCTTGTCGCGGCACCCTGAACCAGTTCTACACGTGCCATCGGGTGCTCGAGGGTTCATGGGAGTTCGCCCAACCAGTCCACGTGTTTTGTGGATCTGGAGAAGGCGTTCGACCATGTCCCTTGGGGCACCCTGTGGGGAGTTCTCCGGGAGTACGGGGTCCGGGGTCCTTTGCTAAGGGCTATCTGGTCCCTGTACGACCGCAGCAGGATTGTGGTTTGCATTGCCGGTAGTAAGTCAAACCTGTTTCCAGTGCATGTTGGCCTCCGCCAGGGCTGCCCTTTGTCACCGGTTCTGTTCATTATTTTTATGGACAGAATTTCTAGGCGCAGCCAGGGTGTAGAGGGGGTCTGGTTTGGGAACCACAGAATCTCGTCTCTGCTGTTTGCGGACAATGTGGTTCTGTTGGCTTCGTCAACTCAGGACCTTCAGCATGGACTGGGGCAGTTTGCAGCCGAGTCTGAAGTGTCTGGGATGAAAATCAGCACCTCCAAATCCGAGTCTCTTCAGGTCGGTGGAGTGTCCTTGCCTCGAGTGGAGGAGTTTAAGTATCTCGGGGTCTTGTTCACAAGCGAGGGACAGATGGAGCGTGAGATCAACAGACGGATAGGTGCAGCATCTGCAGTGATGCGGGCGCTGTAACAGACCGTCGTGGTGAAAACAGAGCTGAGTAGGGGGGCAAAGCTCTCGATTTACCGATTGATCTACGTTCCCACCCTCACCTATGGTCATGAGATTTGGCTCATGACTGAAAGAACGAGGTTGCAAGTACAAGTGGCCGAGATGAGTTTCCTTCGCAGGGTGGCTGGGCGCTTCCTTAGAGATAGGGTGAGGAGCTCGGTCACTCGGGAGGAGCTCGGAGTCGAGCTGCTGCTCCTCCATGTTGAAAGGAGCCAGCCATGTCCCATTGGGAGGAGGCCCCGGGGAAGACCCAGGACACGCTGGAGGGACTACGTCTCTCAGCTGGCTTGGAAATGCCTCAGGGTTTCCCCGGAGGAGCTGGGAGAGGTGTGTGTGGATCGGGAGGTCTGGGTGGCTTTGCTTAAGCTGCTGCCCCCGCGACCCGACTCCGGAAGCGGAAGAAAATGAATGGATGGATGGATGGATGGATCATGTCAAGTACCTCTCCCATACTGCTGAGGGTTCTTATTTTTGGGGTAAGGTGCAAGGAGGGGGTGATTTGTTAATTGTCTAATGTGAAAGAACAGGTTCAACTGTAAAAAGTAGAGTATAAAAGCAATTTAATAGCTGATGACCTCTCAGAAAATTGGTCCTAAACATGCCTGTTGAAACGAAACACACTTGAATCAGAATATGATATACTTGTATATAAAACAATCACTTACTATTATTTAATGGACTCAGCTTGGTGTTTTACCAATCACATATGTATGACAATTTCTAGACATCCACATCAAAGTATACCTGAAGCCTCACACGTTAGTAGAGTCGATTAAGTCTCTTTTTAAGTCTCTTTAACAACAGACCAAAGCAACAGGTCCAGAAGTCTTTCATGCCATCCTTCTAAATATCTGATAACAGAACTTACTTCTTTATCTTCACCACCTTTGTCATGCACTTACATCAGTGTAAAAATCTAATATCACACCACATTAGGCACAGATATAGTTAAGTAATTATTCTCCAACATATTTCCTATAAAAAATGAAAAAATTAAAACACATAAATTGGTACAAAAATGTTCAAATATAATAAAATGTTATATAAATATAAATAGATTATCCTCTTGACATAAAGAAACAAATGCTAACACAGTCTGGATTCTTACCTTTGGTCCACACGTAGTCTAGTGTCTGTGGGGGGTAGCAGGAGTTTCAGGGATGGATCCAGTTCGTTCAGCTCAATAGCAAACTTGGTAAAACCATAGTACTGTTCATGATCCACCGGCATTGCACCTGCATCGTACAAAAAATAACAAGTATTGCATCACATATTGTAATTAGGGCTAAACCTTTTCCAATTTGTGTACATTGTTGAAAACCTTTCATACTTGCTCTCCAAATACAGGTGGCTGAAGGTGGGTCTCCACAGAAAACTGCTTCATGCCACTTCCCAAAGAGTCTGTGGACAGCCTTCCCTTTCTGATCTGTGATGGTTCCCTCCACTTCATTCATACTTGAATTCCAGTATTTAGCCTGTGAAAGAATATGTCTGCATAGATCAGAGAAGTCAGCGAGGCCCATCTTGCAAAAGTGAGTCTAGGATGCTGATCCTTCAGTCAGCAGATGTTGCTGTTGACTAAAGTGAGCTGGGTGTGCTGTGGGTTTGTACTGCTTAATGAAAAATGCAGATGCATAATGAGTTCTGACGTGCCTCAGCACGCTCTCCTGCACAGCTTCAGGAGGCTTTTCAAATGGGCACATGATAAAGCAATTAACCTTCTCGTCTCGATAAAGACCTCCATTTGTCAGATGCTGACACCATCAAGGGGTTGTTGTTGGCATGTAGATGGATGAAGAGCACCAAGGGTTATTAACTAATGAAGGAACTAAATCATTTACTTTGGCTGCGATTGACACAAATGTGTAAAAAGCAAATTTTCACGCTTCCTTAACTTTTATCAAGCCCTCTGGGACTCACAGAGGGACACCATGAACACAAAAATAATGTGAATAACTGCAAATATTGGGGCTTAATTCTGAATACATCAAACTAATCAATATAAATGGCTGGAAGTAGCATGAAAATTTGACTTAACTGTGGAAATGTTGGAATGATGGAATGTTGCATAGTTATGTTGTGTAGTAGGCCTCACCATATTTGATGGGCTACAAAGGTTGGAGTTATTAAAAAAGAAGAAAATATTTTGTGTAGTGGAAAAACTTATTTCCACTTCAAAACTTTTCTTTGCCATAACTTTCAGCCTATACAGTATTTCTATTGAATGTAATTCAAATAACAGAACATTTGACCATATTACGCACATTTTGGCATCCTTTCACTGGCTTCGTGTCACTGCAAGATCGGATTTTAAGGTACTGTTACTGGCCTATAAAATTGTTCATGGACTTGCACCTCCCTATCTGGCTGACCTGGTGAAGCCTTACGTACCGGCGTGCCGGTCACAGAGGTTTCTACTACCCTGCCCCAGCTCTGTGGAATGATTTCGCGGCACATATACAGCAGTCAGATACTGTGGAGACTTTTAAATCTAGTCTAAAGACCCATTTGTTTTCCTTATTTTATCATTAGTTTTATTGTGTTTTTATTCTTGTGCTCTTTAATGGCTTTGTCTTTTTATTGTGTTCTTAATTTTTTTAATTCATTTTTTCTCTGTTTTTTGGTATTGTGCTGTGTGACGCACCTTGAGGCGATCTCATCGCGAAGTGGTGCTATAGAAATGAATACATTTTGAATTCAAATACTTTTGTTTTACGATGTAATGAAGGTAAAATGCTGCAGTTTGCTGCAACATTTACAAATAATTTGTTACTATTCCATTTGCAGTGGCGTCACACTCACAGCTCAGAGCTCACATACCGCCATATTGGTCATCAAGCAAGCATCATGCAACCCAGTGTTTACTTTGGGTGTTCAAATTGCTCAAACAGCAAGGATATTTCATTCATTTTCTTTCCAAAATATCACAAGAGGTGGAAGAAAAAAAAGATTTTAGCAAGCAGCAATCTAGGATTCAACCAACATGTAAGTGCCAAAACCTGCAGTTCCTTGAACAGCCTCTCGAGGATGGCTTAAAAAGTGAGCCAATCCCCATATAACCCAGTGTTATAATGTCCTACTTTACAACAAATTGTAAACATGTTTATTGTACACATTTTTTTGTACAGCCTGGCACAAAAAAGAAGGTTTTTGACTCTGTACCTTGCTTCAAAGTTCACAACAACTGTACATGGGGTGAACATTTATCTAACTCATCAGTTTAACCATAGATTTATGAATAATTAGAGGTTTGGTTGCTTTGAGTGACAGCAAGTGTGCCAGGTCCAGAGGCTAGTACAAGCTGCTAGTTGGTTTTCCATCAAACTTGTTCTTTCTGAGCATTTTATTACAAATATCTGAGATAATATGGGTTGCTGTACAGTGAATTGCACTAATCATCTAAGAAGTCTGTGCTTCAGAATTTCTGTTGAGTGAAATTTTGGCATTAATTAATTTGGATGTTAGTGTTATTCATACTAATTAGCAGATACTGATAGCTTGGTGATGTTAGCTGCATGGTGCCACCTCCCAGTCCACGAAAATATGTGTTAATCCCACCCGGGTCACAACTGTCTTGTTCACACATTACCATTTTCACCATTTTAGGGAGTTAGGCAGAGTCAGGCCAAGATGTTGACATTTGGAGCTGTCCCATTTGTGTCTCAAACCTGCTCTTCAGAAAACCTGTGGGTGGCGTCACGGAGGGTTTGTTCAGTATGTATGGATTTTAGTCATGAAGCATGAAAACAACCCCATCTGACCCCTCTAGGATTTATAGTCAACATTTTAAAATAGGTTAAAGCAAAGATTGATGGCCAAGTGGTTAGTGCACTTGGTTCCATTGTGGAAGGTTCCTGGTTCGAAACCCCACTCCTGCCACATTTCTCCATGTAATGTGGAGTTGCATCAAGAACGGCATCCGGTGTAAAACTCATGCCAGTTTAACATGCAGATCCATCTTGGATTTGCTGTGGCGACCCTGAGTGCAAAAACAAGGGAGCAGACGAAGGGACTTATTGGAAACAGGTTAAGATTGTAGTTCCAAGCAGGCCTGGTAGATGAAAGTGTTCAGCGTGATGTTAATGTTAGCATGAACAGCTCCAGCATTAATGTCTGATACATGATAAGCTGCCGCTGTTGTCATGAGAGAGCACACAAAGCTTATTATGCATGTTTGTCTTACCTTCACAAAAGTGATCTTGCACTGGCAAACATCACTGTTGGAGTTTTTGATGGTAATTTCCCCGTAATGCTCGATGCAGCGCTGTCCACTCAGGATGTTGTGGATGCATGACGTTACCTTGTTCCACTCGTAATGATCTCCAAACCTGTGTTTGAGAAACACATGTCACAATGTCTTTCATGCAACATGTCCAGATATTAGAGATTAATAGTACGCATGCGGCCGTTGTTAGCATGTGTATCCACTACACGAGTAAACAGGGTAGATAAAAAAGCTCACCCAGGCAGAGTTACATGTGTGGTTCCAACTGGAACGAGCTCCATTGACTTCCCCCAAAACTTGTTCTTACATCTCACATCTAACACAATCATTTATAAATATTAAAATTCATCCTGCACAAAGAGTTATTAAAATGTTTTAAAGCACAACAGGGATGAGTTCCAACATTTAACAGAAGATTTCTGATGTTGACTACCTTGCCAGAAGATGAAGTTTTTAGACTCTGCATGGCAAGCTGAAACTGGTGGGTGATGGCTGACCTGAGAAAGCAAAATAGAGATAAGATAAGATAAGATAATTTAAACTTTATTGATCTCACAGAGGAGAAATTTGCATGTTACGTCAGCTCTTAAGAAAACACACAAGGTGGGTGCAAGTAGAGGAAAATGCTCATCACACAGCGTGTGCAAGATAAGAAATGATAATAATACTTGTAACAATACAAGACATAAGAAATGAGGTAGAAATAGAATATGTATATATATATATATATATATATATATATATATATATATATATATATACACATCCTCCGGCCTCGGAGGATGTTCATTCAGTTATTTAATTTTGTAGAAAAAAGCAGATCACAGACATGACACAAAACTAAAGTCATTTCAAATGGAAACTTTCTGGCTTTAAGAAACACTATAAAAAAATCAGGAAAAAAAAAATTGTGGCAGTCAGTAATGGTTACTTTTTTAGACCAAGTAGAGGGAAAAAAATATGGAATCACTCAATTCTGAGGACAAAATTATGGAATCATGAAAAACAAAAGAACGCTCCAACACATCACTAGTATTTTGTTGCACCACCTCTGGCTTTTATAACAGCTTGCAGTCTCTGAGACATGGACTTAATGAGTGACAAACAGTACTCTTCATCAATCTGGCTCCAACTTTCTCTGATTGCTGTTGCCAGATCAGCTTTGCAAGTTGGAGCCTTGTCATGGACCATTTTCTTCAACTTCCACCAAAGATTTTCAATTGGATTAAGATCCGGACTATTTGCAGGCCATGACATTGACCCTATGTGTCTTTTTGCAAGGAATGTTTTCACAGTTTTTGCTCTATGGCAAGATGCATTATCATCTTGAAAAATGATTTCATCATCCCCAAACATCCTTTCAATTGATGGGATAAGAAAAGTGTCCAAAATATCAACGTAAACTTGTGCACATATTGATGATGTAATGACAACCATCTCCCCAGTGCCTTTACCTGACATGCAGCCCCATATCATCAATGACTGTGGAAATTTACATGTTCTCTTCAGGCAGTCATCTTTATAAATCTCATTGGAACGGCACCAAACAAAAGTTCCAGCATCATCACCTTGCCCAATGCAGATTAGAGATTCATCACTGAATATGACTTTCATCCAGTCATCCACAGTCCACGATTGCTTTTCCTTAGCCCATTGTAACCTTGTTTTTTTCTGTTTAGGTGTTAATGATGGCTTTCGTTTAGCTTTTCTGTATGTAAATCCCATTTCCTTTAGGCGGTTTCTTACAGTTCGGTCACAGACGTTGACTCCAGTTTCCTCCCATTCGTTCCTCATTTGTTTTGTTGTGCATTTTTTATTTTTGAGACATATTGCTTTAAGTTTTCTGTCGTGACACTTTGATGTCTTCCTTGGTCTACCAGTATGTTTGCCTTTAACAACCTTCCCATGTTGTTTGTATTTGGTCCAGAGTTTAGACACAGCTGACTGTGAACAACCAACATCTTTTGCAACATTGCGTGATGATTTACCCTCTTTTAAGAGTTTGATAATCCTCTCCTTTGTTTCAATTGACATCTCTCGTGTTGGAGCCATGGTTCATGTCAGTCCACTTGGTGCAACAGCTCTCCAAGGTGTGATCACTCCTTTTTAGATGCAGACTAACGAGCAGATCTGATTTGATGCAGGTGTTAGTTTTGGGGATGAAAATTTACAGGGTGATTCCATAATTTATTCCTCAGAACTGAGTGAGTCCATATTTTTTTCCCTCTGCTTGGTCTTAAAAAGTAACCATTACTGACTGCCACAATTATTTTTCCTGATTTCTTATAGTGTTTCTTAAAGCCAGAAAGTTGCCATTTGAAATGACTTTAGTTTTGTGTCATGTCTGTGATCTGCTTTTTTTCTACAAAATGAAACAACTGAATGAACATCGTCCGAGGCCGGTGATTCCATAATTATTGCCAGGGGTTGTATATATAAGTATGTACGTGGGTGTGTATGTATATGTGTGTATGTATGTATGTATGTATGTGTATATATATATATATATATATATATATATATATATACACCCATAAACGCATACCCATATACATATGCATATATATAAACATGATTGGGATTGAAAAGGAGATAGGAGATACGAGATAGGAGCATCTTCTTTTCAATATGTGAAATGGAGTTTAGAAGAAGCAGGAATTGACTTGAGTGTTTTTATATTCAGTGTTTTCACACTTATCAAGGCAATTATCTTGCTTTGATCTCTTTGGACAGTTTTTTTAAACCTCATGAGATGATGAAGATAACCTTCTACAAGCTTCTCCCAGTAAATACTGTGGAGGTTTATTTTCTCCTGATTGAACTGGCTTAAATCAGTCATGCACTTGCTCAGAAACCTTTTTTATTTTAATTTATTCCACAAATTTTCTCTGTGAGAAAATGGATCATCAGGGTTTTGAGATGGCCACCTCATTTCACTTTGTCATCTACAAGTCATTGTGCTACATCTTTGGAGGTATGCTCGGGATGACCTGTTAGCTTTTTGGTATGATATGTTAAAGTGAAACTATTCTCCCCCTGACACCCCCACAATGATGTCAGGGTTCAGACAGTGTCATTTGAATTAAAATCCTCTGGACTTTTTTTTTCTCCATTCCATTATCAACTGCAAACTTTTGTTAAGCTTTCTAAACTTGATTTTGCAGTAATGGCTTTTTGCTTGGTTGGCCTTTTGGGTATTGGTGATGGAGTACTTGCCTAATGGTGGATGATATCTCATTTCTACCTGATGCCTCCAACTCTATTATTTACTTATTTGTGATCCTCATGCAGGCCCGGATCCAGACCGGTTTGGACCGATGCAGTTGCAGGTGCAGTCGGATATTCAGGGTTTGGTCTGCAGCGGGTCTGTAATCAACTGTTTCTGCAGCATGACTCCACTTTGAAGCCGTGAACCATTGAAGCAATGCTTCGATTCAATGACTCGTGGCTCTTTGATTCGCTGCTCTTCAGAAGCGGTAAGTCCGCTTCTTAACCCCTCTCAAAGCCATTAAAATATCATGAGTCACTTTTGTGTGTATTAAAGTCACTAACTGGGACTCTTGTCTTGTTGCTGTCAAGAAACGAGAATTGTCCTCCGTTCCGTTGTCACAGCTCGAAACACTACGTGGCTCTCTGCCGAGACAGAGTCTGGTTGGAATTAATAACTTCAAAAAGAATTGCCGCTTTAAATAAAATGACACCTCTTTCCAAATGTTGTAATACTGACAAGAAACTACAATCGACTAAAACGTTTTTTCCTCCCAAAATGAAACATGCTGTATTTCTTTACAAATTACATCCTGAAGTGAAGGACAACAGCTGTAAGAGCTCAGCTCAGATGTATGGAAAGACATTCATGCCGATAATGTCTGAAAGGAAATGCTTTTGACAAAAACTACAGATTTTGTTTATTCTACTTATGTCCAGAGATCAAGGATTCACCATGTAGAGTTTATTATGTCCAAAGTTTAAGGATCCAGTGACCAATTTCATATTTATTTACTTTAAGACTCAATAAAATGTTCAATTTCAATTTAACTTCAATTTAATCTGCTTATAAAGTGCCAAATCACAACAAAATCTAAATATACTAAAACAAATACATCACAATTGTACACAGATCACAGTTGTGATATGTGTACAATTGTGATGTATTTGTTTTAGTATATTTAGTCATGGACATGATGAATATTGTTACCTGCTGGACTGTTCCTAATTTTGATTGGTATCAATGGAAAATGTCTTCTGTGAACTGTCTGTATCTCAATATGTTATTATTAACAATATATGCAGTCATATTTTTATTGATTTTATCAACTGAAATAAAAATCATATATAGATTCAGCTTTAACTGAAAGATTTTGGCAATAAATTTGATCCTGTTTACAGTTAATTTTTGTTATAGTGTTTTTTTTTAGGACATCATATTTATACAAAGTGTTCACTATGATCCATGAAGTATATTAAAAGAAGTGTGACAGTGTATGTTGCACAAGAATAAAAGAATGAAGATTATTGAATAACAAGACGCGTACGATTTTTATTTTATCATTGGGCAAAAATGCATCTGTCAGATTTTCACTCTGGATCCAGGCCTGCTCATGCTCCGTTGGGCCTTTTGGTCGGAAGCTAGTTCATCCCTGGGTTTTAATTTGGGCATCCTGCTTGAACAATGTAAAGTGTGCATGATCTTAAGCTTATGCAGAGGATTACACAGTTGCTTATAGTGCTTTGACTCTTTTGGAGATGACTCCTACAGAGGAACCTAACTTATGGAGGGCCACAATTTTTTTTTTTTGTTACAGGTTTCTCTTTAATTAAATCTTTTGATTTCGTCATGCCCCTAAATACAAGAAGGCACTGGTTCTAAATGTAGGCATTTGAATACAGGTAAAAATGCCACAGTTAAACCCTGTCATGGTACCATTCTGTTCACTTCTCTGATGCTTTTATTTTGTCACTCCTGGTCCTTTTTTATTTCTGTGGGTTCACTTCCTGTTCATGGGCACTCAGGCTTTGGGCGCACGAGCAGATGTGTTTCTATGTTTAATGAATCACGCACTATTTAACTGTTTACAGCCCCTCATTCCAGTGCCAGGACATCTAGCTCCCACCATGGCTATCTTCTTATGTCTGGTCTTTGTATTTCATTTCCTGATGCTGACTCACGCTGCCACTTTGCACTTTCTGAGGTTAGCCTACATTCTATTGGTTTGTTTGTCTGGTATCATCATGGACTGTGTTTTGACTCTCTTCCTGATAATCCAATTAACCTGTTTTGCTGTTTCTCATGTGAACACTGTCATTTATATTGTTTGAATACATGACTGTGGGGGGAATTTGCAAGGTTCACTCAAAAAAAACAACAACATGGGTGTTGTTGGTTTTTATGTTACATGAACGTAAGTATAACATGTAGCTTGTACAATATAGAATCAAATTTTAGGGCCCCTTCACACATAACATGAAAGATGCAAAAACCATAAGAAAATCCGCGAACCAAACACGAAATGGAGAACCACGAAACATTCCACCTGCTGTCGTCAGGGATGCATGGATGCACAGGTGTGCGCCACACACTGGCGACGGTTTTGTGTACTCTCGTGCATGTGCACGAGCACAGTGCAAGCAGTTGGAACATGTTGCATCACATCGCACCTCTGATGTAGAGAAAAAGAAAAAAATAAAATCAGCTGGAACATGTTTCTCCACATCGTGCTGCTGATGTGGAGAAACAGAAAATAAAAAAATACATGGCACCCGTGGGTTTCAAACCTGCAATTTACAAAAGCTCTAATTAGCAGACAGAAACTTTACCACTGCGCTACCATCGCTATCCTATAACAGGAGCATAAAATGCCTAAAATCAACAAGGAGATTAAACGTATTAAAAAAAAGAGAAATTAGATGAGGAAGTCTTTAATTTTTGCTGTAATAACTGACAAAACAACATTTGTTACAGCATATTTTTGGTGATATGTGACTGAAAGTGGCGTATTTGCCTCTGTTTTTAATAGTGTGCACTGAGCCGTCATCTTCTGCAGCTGTCAGTGACTTTCTGGCCAGTGATCAGCTGAAAGGCGGCTCACTGTGTGCACTAGCTGGCTGCTCCTCATCTGACATGAATAGCTGTAGCGACAGGTTTTAGAGGCGTTAGAGACAGCTCCGATTTTTCACGACTGGCATGCAATTCCTCCTTCGTGCCCTAGTCGGCTTCAGTCCTGTTATGTGTGAAGGGGCCCTTGTGGGTGAACACATTCAAATCATGTTGTTTTAACATAACATGCAACAACTTAAAATTGAACTTGCTCAGTGAACATAATAAAATTATGGAAAGTATTTCCACCTAAGTGAAATGCTTTAATGTAGCCAGAAACAATTTTGCTGAGTGACCTAAGTGTAAATTTGTTGGGTCAACATGATGAATTTGCCTTACTGTTACTCAATTACCATGGTTTAGGCCAACTAGATTTGCAAGAGTAAATGGAACAAAAAACAACAAAACAAAACAGTAAGTCCATTTGGCTGCACGCTTGTTTGCACTTGGGGTCGCCACAGCAAATCCAAGGTGGATCTGCATAAATTGTGCTGATTTAACACAACAAAGTTAGGTTGAGGTGGTGGCCAAGTGGTTAGTGCACTTGATTTCAGTACAAAACGTTCCCAGTTCAAACCCCACCACCTCCACATTTCTCCATGTAATGTGAAGTTGCATCAGGAAGGCATTTGGTGTGAAACCTGTGCCAATTCAACATACAGATCGACCTTAGGTTTGCCGTGGTGACCCCAAACCCAAACAAGAGAGAAGCACTTGTTTTTGTTACATTTACCCTTACAAATCTAGTTGGCCTAAGCCATGGTAACTGAGTAACAGTAACGCAAATTCATCATGTTGACCCAACAAATTTACATTTAGGTCTACATTGACCTTTTCAAATCTAGTTGGCCAGAACCATAAAAATTGGGTAACAGTAACACAGATTCATCATGTTGACTCAACAAATTTACATTTAGGTCTACATTTACCTTTTCAAATCTAGTTGGCTGGACCATAAAAATTAGGTAACAGTAACACAAATTCATCATGTTGACCCAACAAATTTGCACTCAGGTCACTCAGCAAAATTGTTTCTGGCTAGTTTAGTGTATTTTACTTGGGTGGAAACATTTTACATATTTTTTTTTTATGTTCACTGAGCAAGTTATTTTTTTGAGTGCTGAAAGGTTTGAACTAAGCTGAATGTAAACTTATGGAGTTCAACTGTGTGCACGCTATTAAGTTCTCTTCTGGTTAAAATATTGGTTGATAACAGCAAATACATTGGGAAGAATGCAAACCTGTTCTGCCACAAAACGAAAGCCTTTATCAGGCCGATCACACTCGTAGGTCTCTCCCAGGACGGGGTTGAAAGGTTTCCCCCCGGTTCTGTAGTAGCTGGAGGCATAGCCCGTTACAACGAATGTAGCCATGTAGACCTACACAGACACACACAGCAAAGCAGTTACAGGTGCCCTACTTGTGTAATTATTACAACAGAAGAAATGAAAGAAGGTTTCTTTGTAAATCACTTAAGAATGTTGCATTTTGTTGCAGCCGAATATAAATTCTACATTATAATAAGTATGACATTATTGGCGCATAATGTATGCAAACGTCTATTTGAATTTGAAGCAGTAATAATTTCCTGTCCATTTTGCAGTAATATCAGCAATGATTCTGGTTTGAAACCTCCCACGGTAACTGCACAGTACCCAGGAACAGCACTGATAATTAGTTCCACAGCCAAACGGGAGCCAGCACACACACTTTTAATTGCACATTTATGTACAATATATTAATGTGTTGCACATTTGTCATCTGGCAACTCCACAAGCATTCTACACCTCCTACACACACACACACACACACACACACACACACACACACACACACACACACACACACACACACACACACACACACACACACACACACACACACACACACACACACACACACACATCACACCAAACACCTTCGTTCCAACAACTTTCAAAGCAAATGTGAGCAAAATTGAAAAACTGAAAGAACAACATCGTGCCGTCTTCCTTCTGGAGATCTTCAGAGAATTTTCACATTTAATGTCCTGGCGACAGACAGCATTAGCACCAGCGTTTATACTCAGCTGCTGCTTTGTTTTTAGTTCCAGCTGCAAAGGTTCCTCTCAACTCTTTATACAAATAGACAATTTAAGTTCACAAATTCTATCTTAAAATCAGGGAAGGATACCAGGATCACCTCAGCAATGCATCAGTGATCTGAGGAGAAATAAATCTGTACCCACACATTCAACCAAGGCTGTAGATATGAAGTGAACACTTGGGGGGACCAAATCAGCAGTGAAGTCTGCGGGATCTTCCACAGAAAAAAAAAAAAAAATCGCACATGGAATTAATTTTTTTTTTTAAATAATGTTCAATAGTGCATGTATACATTACTTTCTCTGTTTAATAACTTCTTTTTTCATTATTTCTGAAGAGTTTTTCATGTTTTGTATTTTTGGTGTTGTCTTTCTAAAACTTCTGAAACTTACCTAATGTACAGACATTCCCCTTTTGTCACATTCGGCATTTGGTACATTCCCCTTCCGTCAGAATCTGTCATTTGTAAAATTGTTTCGGGACTTGTAAAAGTGTTCTGCCGTTTGTAAATTTGTTTAGTGTTTTGGAATTTTGAATTGCACTTCCCAGCCACCATACATTTGCTAATGTTGTGACCTTATTTTTTCTTTTTTTTTTTTTGTAATATTTCTTTTTTTCAGCATATAGAGGAGAGACATTTTGACCATGTGTGAATATTGGTGTGTGTGCCCTCTAATATATACTGTGATTACAGCAAACTGCATGATTCATCTCACCATACGTTCAAAGGGGTCATGTGTATTTGCAGCCCTGTCAAGCAGTTCGCTGTATTCCAGCTCCTCACATAGTCTCTGAAGCGTGTTAACTGGCTCGTTAAGCTGCACAGGCATGGCTACTTTGGAGAGGTCTTTGCCGATGTTGTTCCTCAGGATGTTCCACAGGCTGATGGTGCTGTTGTTGGGGCTGGGTGAAGGCAGGCGTGATCTACGCTGACTGAAGACAGTGACTTCATCCACACAGCCTGGGGAGGGATAATATATGTCAAACATCACACGTTTGGCTGAACCTTAGCAGCATAAACACGACAGGTGCAAAAGAGGGGATTAATAAAGGTCAAAATACTAGTGACCCAAAGTCACATGTTTCTTCTTATACTTACTGTATTGTGGAGAACATGCAATAAATTCACTGGGCTCTAACGGCATGCACACAATGATTGCTAACAGAACATCGCTTCATTACATGATGGGAAATGAGAACACTAAAATAATCTTTTGTTCATGAAAAAAAATTATGCATTATACATATATTACATTTCTATAAAAAGGTACAAAGTGAAAAATAATTTTTAACATACCTATTTAAATAGGTTTATTACTGTATCCGCTGTGGTGACCCCGAACAAAATGGGAGCAGCTGAATGGACAACAACAACAACTGTAGTTGGCGTGTTGCTTCCTCCTTCCTCATCTTTTCCTAAATTTACTGTATGCAGGTCGATGTTTCCTATCAGACCAGTTTTTCCATCCTGTTGACTCCTCACCTCCTCTCAGCTCCTTTTCTTTCCTTCCCCACATTCTCTTCCACTGTACTTCAATCACTCTTTCACCAACATTTTCATTGTCTATTCTCATCTCATGTCCAAACCACCTCAACCCACTTTTCCTGTGCTTCCTTTTAACCTTTTTTGTTAACTTTTGTTGTACTTCCGATTGCCTTGTTACGTGATCACCTGCGCTTGTTGGTTTGTTTGTTGTTTAGTTAGTCTTACAGGCACAGTTCTGCATCTATTGTCATAAAATCTGGATATACAGTTCACATAATCCTAGAATAGAGTGAGTTCATTTTTCAAGGTCATAGCTCAAGTTTCAAGGTTAAGCTCATGCACAAAGTGAAAATTGTATAATCAGCCATAACATCGGAACTACTCACCATAGAAACTTCCAATTTTGGCTCATATTGTTCTTCTTAGAGACACGCTTTCTGATTGACCTTGGCCTTTGACGCTGACCTTGAAAAGTTCAGTCAAGGTCAAAGTTGACCAGAAAAATTAATATTCTGTATGTTAATCTGATGCATGGAGGTGGTGTATTGGGTCCTATGATACAGTGAGTTGACTTTTCAAGGTCACAGCTCAAATTTCAAGGTCAAGGTCACACAAAACATGAAATATGCATAATCAATTTAGAATTTCACCATTCTGAAGTGTCATTTTGTTCCGTGTTTAGTTGGAATTTTTAAGTGGAATGACTTCGGCGGCACGGTGGATTAGAGGTTAGCACTGGTGTCTTACAGCAAAAACGTTGTGGGATCACATCCCATCCTTTCTGTGTGGAGTTTACATGTTCTCCCTGTGTCTGTGTGGGTTTCCTCCCACAATCAAAAACATGCTTATTTAGGGTCTGTTCCTGACCAAGGCAGCGTTTCCACATCTGGAGTTGGTCCCCGGGTGCCGGACTGTGGCTGCTCACTGCTCCTAGTGGTTGGATTGTGTCTAACTGTAATTAGGATGAGTTAAATACAGAGGACAAATTTCACTGTATCTATGTATGTATGTATCATGCCCATATATAGAGGGGGTTCAGGGGGTTCAACCGAACCCCCCCCCCCCGAGAATTCTGCTGATTTTTTTCTGCTGATTTTTTCTGATCTGGATATCAACGTTATGTATTTTCTTTTCATTGATAATACAACAAGCACTAACTGTTACACAGCTATTATCACACACCCTCAAGTTTCAATTTCCTCTGCCAGAGTAATCCCTTAAGTGATGAAAGGGGAAACTGCTAGATAAACTTTTCCCATGGGGGTTGAGAATTTTTGCTCCCTGGTCCCTATCCTCCTCTGATATCAAACAGATTAGTAGGCTTGTAAATACCCATGTAGACACACAATTACACTTGTCTGGTTTGTAAAAACATGTTTGTATTATAAGCTGAGAAATAAAGGGAGCTTCTCCTTCCTGTTGCAAATACTGTAAAGGTGCAAATATTCGCGTGGGATTTATTCTGCGAATTTCGCGAGTTAAACAAGGTCGCCAAATTAAATACCACTATTTTAATACATAACGTACACATACGTACATATTCATAATGTAAACGCGAATATTAATACTGCTAAATACGAGGTCTGTTAGAAAACTATCCGACCTTTTTATTTTTTGCAAAAACTATATGGATTTGAATCATGTGCGCTTGCATCAGCCAAGCTTGAACCTTCGTGCACATGCGTGAGATTTTTCACGCCTGTCGGTTGCGTCATTCGCAACCGACAGGCAGGTATAAAGTTTGCATTAATGTTATTTTGGTTCTTCCTGGGTGGTTCTTATGGCAACTGATCCAATCCCAAACAAGGACTATTTGTATATAAAAATGTATTTCCTAAAATGATACATTTTGGGTTTCAAATGAAATTTATGTAGCTTTTTACCCCTCGAAATCCTCAAAAAGCTTCTGTTTTGGGGGGCTTTGCCCCTGAGCCCCCCACGAAGGCATTGCCCCTCGACCCCACTGGGGGCCCTGTGGTCCACTGGAATCCCAGCTCAAGGATTTGAACCCCCCCTTTCACATTCCTATATACGGCCCTGTGTATGTGTGTATATATGTACAATGACAATAAAGGCTGTGTTCTGTTGCAAGACATTGTTAGCTTCATGGCAGAACTCTTGAAGTTTCAGTTCAGTCAACATTTATTTCATAGTGTGACATCAAAAGTAAGTACTCTGTTGGCAGAGGTACTTGTGTTCCCTGAGTGCAGCTGTAGTTTGTTATTCTGTTCAGTTTTATCATTCTCATCTCCTCCACATCCAACTTTCAGTGAAACTTGAACAATACAATATTCTACAAAAACCCAAGTGCTTGTTTTGCGTTGCTTCATATTTGAACCTCTCCTTTTATGTTTGTCTTCTGTGCAGGAATGAAAATAGGCTGATGGGCTCAGCTTGACTTCAGTTATCGGAAAATAACAATTAGTAGAAACAGCTGTTCAACTGATTATTGCACTTCCACAAATTTGTGGCGCTTTGTATGCTAAATTCAATAGGAAGATAAGGGAATATAAAGACAAGATACACAATACAATTTGTACATGAACCCATATAATAGTTTGAATCATTAAGTATAATTTATTTTATTTCATATATCATTTTAAATAAATATTTTGCAGCCACATAGTAGCTTCCAGCTCTTCTTTTACCTGAGTTTGGTCTCTCGCTTTCTGTCTCATTGCTGAAATTGTCCATGGAAATGTTGTCACTGATGTCACTAATATATGAGTCATCTTCTGATGCCTAAAAAGAAGAAGAAGAGGAAAAGCAAATTAAATCTTTTCACCCTTTAGCTAAAAGTCAGAATCTGAATTCCAACAGCCGTGACACAAACTGGGCAGATTTCTTTAAACATCCTTTCACATCAGTAGTGATCAAAAGATAATAATCCCTCTGGACTTTGTGACAAATTCACATCTCAGCTTGCTGTATTTTTAGATTAAAGTAATTAATTTCCATTTTCCTTCCGCTGTAGATGATCTCTTCAGGCTTAAAGAGAAAGCAGGGGTTGTTCAAACCCCTGCTTTCTCTTTCTCCCTCAGCCCCAACCAGTCCCAGCAGAAGACTGCCCCTCCCTGAGCCTGGTTCTGTTGGAGGTTTCTTCCTGTTAAAAGGGAGTTTTTCCTTCCCACTGTAGCCAAGTGCTTGCTCACAGGGGGTCGTTTTGACCGTTGGGTTTTTACATAATTATTGTATGGCCTTGCCTTACAATATAAAGCGCCTTGGGGCAACTGTTTGTTGTGATTTGGCACTATATAAAAAAAAATTGATTGATTGATTGATTGATACATTCTTAGTCAGGGCCATAAGTGTTTGGACAGTGCCATAATGTCTGCATGTCATAAAAAATATCATGGAATTATGGCAGTTTGCATGCATCCAACAGATGTTCAGTTGCTTGGAAATGTTCACATATGTTCACATGGAAATGTTCACATATCCACTCCTGACTTGTCAAAAGAAAACTATCTGGAAGTCGATGATCTGTGTTAAAAAGAATCCTTATATTTAGTTTGTCCAACTACTTATGGCCTCTGAATACGGAGGAATCTTGCATACAGATGTGCATATTTCCTAAATTTGAAGACTATATGTATGTGAGGAGAACAATATCTGTACGAGAGAGAGGGAATGGAATATATATTTATACCATGGTCAGTGAGAATTCCATGTCTAATTGGCGTGCATTATTTTCATGTATACGCAGACGTAGTTCGGAGAGTTAAGTCACTGTAACATCACTCCGCTCTGGTTGTCACCATAGCAACGTGCAAATCAGCTGGCGCAGATCAGCTGTGTTTTGACAGGTGAATGACAGAAACACGATAAAAGGTGGATTTCCAAGTGAATTTTAGTATTTTTGGCCAAAATAAAACATTTGAGGAATGGGAAGAGGAGGAGAGCAAACGTGAAGAACAGCAGAAGCAACAGCATAAAGATTTAACATCAGACGAACTGGACAAGACTGAAGACGGGAAAGAAGAGAACACGAAAAAGTTAACTTAAATAAAGCGCCTTGGGGCAACTGTTTGTTGTGATTTGGCGCTATATAAAAAAAAATTGATTGATTGATTGATTGATTATACGGTTTGAATGTACTTCGCAGAGTAACACCACTCCGCTTCACGTTGTGGTGTTTTAGACTCCGTGTCCGTGTTGTGCATTCAAACCGTATAATGCACTGCTTCTCGTTGTTTAATCCTTACTTATTGTATGGCTGATTGGCTGATTACTGGTCGGAAATGTTCTCATATTGGACAGGTTACCATGACAATCGGTCCACAGTGCTTATTTTCATTACAAACCAGGAAGCTAAAAACACGATTACAAAAACCACGTCGGACATGAATGTACTCTATAAATATCTAAACAGCATCAGAAAAAACACACAGATTGAAAGTTTACCAGCTAACGACCGGACCATCTGTTAGCAAGTACTTCATGGAGGGGAAGAAATCGAACAAGGATTGGTGTTGAGCTCAACACCGTCAGCAGCATATTCAGGTGATACTGGAAGTTTGCATGTTTATATGTATAACAGCCATACAATAAACTAATTACTATGCTTGTTTGCTCTCGGTCTGTATGGGGATATCAGACCTCTGCATTATTCGCATGGACCTCTCTGACACATGGTCTGTACTAACACCTCAGTCTGATATTTCCCCGTACAGACCTCTCACTCGGTTAATAATCCTATATGCGTTACACATGCACGCCACATGTGTGTTGATTTTTGCAACGCCACATTTGTGGGGGTACTTTGACAAATTTCACACCCTGCTCGAAAGTGATCACCTGCTCACTATTTTTGTGCTAACAGCGCGAATGGCCACACATTTTCTAAGTGCCCGGCGAGCAGTGTTGGATATTTGTGTGTGTCACCTGGAATTTGGCCTACACCTGCCGTGAGAGGTATCGAATGGGCTCTCACAGTGCACTCGCTGTCTTTCAGCTGCTGGTGTGTGTGAATAATTGTAGTGACAGGTGTGTGAGGCGTTGGAGGCAGCTCCAATTTTTCGTGAATGGCATTCAGTTCCTCCTTTGTGCGCTAGTCGTGAAGGGGCCCTAACCTTGAAACACCCTCACCGATAGGACTAATTTAATGTTTGTGCATTTTATTTTGTTGAATGCATTTTACTTTGACATAACTGCTGGTGATATGTAAATAAGCTAAAGAATAATTATGTTGAAGACACAACTGTTTGGACTGATGTTTCTCTTAATTCATCATACAGGTCTTCTGTTCAAACAGCAGTTGTGCCTGTTTTTCTGACTCTAAACAAGACAAAACAAACGACTGCTGACGTTAGTAATAATTTTATGACACAGCCTTGAGTAGCAGTGTTGCTTGTTTTTGCCACGGGCTGAATCTGACTCTAATCACAGTTTGGTAAGACATCAGCAATCACACTTACTTCATTTTCAGAGGAGCTAGCAGACAACAAAACCTCCTGAGCATCAAAGAACTCAGACAGCGACTCTGAGACTGAGGTTCGGCTCTCATTGGACACCTGGTGTACAAGGGGATGAGATCCATCGCCAGATTCCTGTTTCTGGAAGACACAATGTCCACAGTTACTGTTAAGAACAGGAACAGGGCCAGTGAGGGTGGGAATACAAGAGGAGGATATCATCACAACACGTTTAACACCACAATACTACTGACACAGACAGAGTGGTAGGCACAGCTAGCCTAAAAGTTAGCTTTGATAACAGCTAATCTGCTGCTTGAAAAACTAAAATGGTTATCAGATGCTAACTAAAACATTTATTTAGCAACTGATAACCATTTTTATTGTATGAATTAGGTTTGGTTTGATTTTCTTTTAGCTATAAACCCCAGAAAAACAGCCCCAACGAGCCAAAACTGCAATATGTTGTAGCATTAACATGGAGGTTCTCAAAATGTTTAGCATGCTAAGGTTAGATTATTAAGATGTACATAAATAGTTAAGTGAACAAATGAAATGAACATACACTTTGTTTAAAGTACAGAAAGCATTAAACAAACAGGAAACATGAAGAAATAAAATAGAAAATAATGTTAATCTAATTAATAACTGTCAGATCTTGTGGGCTATTGCTCTCCTCCACAGCACACCAGACCTTTTGCTCCCTCCTTGCAGATGGTGAGCCCACTCGGAGGTGACACCATGTTGGAATTTCAGGCTGAGCTCCCCTGGTGGCTGGAGTCTGATTGCGGCGACGGATTGGAGCTGCTTCTCCTGATGTTTTATGGATGCTGGCTGGACTGGACCATAGTGGTGAAGAAAGAGCTGAGCCAGAAAGTGTGACTCTGATTTGCGCTCCTATACTCAACTATGGTCATGAACTTTGGGCAAAGATGCTTGTTTTTTACGTAACAGTGTGTAGAACAAGCAGTCAAAACAAGATCAAATATCTCGGAGGAACTTGGACTAGAGCCACTGCTTCTTCGTATGAAAAGTAGCCAGCTGAGTTGGTTAGGGCATCTGGTGAAGATACTCCATGGTTGCCTTCCTAGGGAGGTCTTCCACGCATGTCCAACTGGGAGGAGGCCTGAACACACAGGACACAAGAGACTATATTTCCCAGATGGCTTGGGAATGCCTCAGGATCTCCCAGGAAGAGTTAGAGGATGTGGCCAAAGATAGAGGTGGTGTTCTGCCACTGTGACCCAGACTCGGGTAAGCGGTAGAAAATGACGAGGAAGAACAAGAAGAAAAAAGAATCTAATTAATGAAATTACTTGAGCTTGACCTTCTGTTCCTCCATTTTCTTGAGGTGATGCTTCTTGTCTTCATGTAATGTGCTGATTTTGATTATTGGGTTAGTGTACTATAAGCTATGATTTTAGGGTTTACAAATGTTTTTGATTATTAAACTATATTCAAAAAGTGTTAGTAAAACTAAATTTAATGGAAGCTAGTTGTCCACTAATAGTTTTCAAAGTTAGCTGAAACATTAATTTGCTAAAGAAAAGTTAGCTTTGCTAATTAGCTATTAGCTGATTAGGTTAACTGGGTCCACCATTGCATACAGTAAAATTGGACTTTTCAGTAACATGGACCATAGTGTAATAAATTATCAAGTTACAGAAGAATGAATAAAATGAGAAAACAATAAATCATATATTATATTTATTTTTCCTTAGTTGTAGAGACCATTACAGATAGCGGAGGAGAGTCTGAGGGTATTTTTTTTTTTATAACCGACAAATCGATATGTACATGTCAAACATGAAACGAAATGATTCCTCTATCATGGCAGAACCTATTGTCATGTTTGGCCTGATGTACCAAATTATCTTCACAATATTTTAAGGTGTGAATGAGTCATCCAAGCAGTCAGAATCCGTTAACAGAACATAAGTGTGTGGGGCCCAATACAAAGTCAGGAAAACAAGATTAATATTTGAAGTGTTAATCTTCTTTGACATAACATGACCCTTGTGAAAATATCTAAAGGGAATCACAAACTCTTTCAGGACATTTTCTCTATAACTATTCTTTGTTTCTTCAGAGACAAACGAATTTGGTGGAAGACAATCCAGCACCATATATTCAACAAATTTCCAGCGACACGCTTAATTTGCTCAGCTTGTTCAAACATCTGATAAAGGAAATTATAACTTGGCAGGTACATTTAAGTTTTTGTGAGGACTTAAAATATACTCAACAAAAATATAAACGCAACACTTTTGGTTTTGCTCCCATTTTGTATGAGATGAACTCAAAGATCTAAAACTTTTTCCACATACACAATATCACCATTTCCCTCAAATATTGTTCACAAACCAGTCTAAATCTGTGATAGTGAGCACTTCTCCTTTGCTGAGATAATCCATCCCACCTCACAGGTGTGCCATATCAAGATGCTGATTAGACACCATGATTAGTGCACAGGTGTGCCTTAGACTGCCCACAATAAAAGGCCACTCTGAAAAGTGCAGTTTTGTTTTATTGGGGGGGATACCAGTCAGTATCTGGTGTGACCACCATTTGCCTCATGCAGTGCAACACATCTCCTTCGCATCATCCGTAACGAGAACACCTCTCCAACGTGCCAAACACCAGCGAATGTGAGCATTTGCCCACTCAAGTCGGTTACGACGATGAACTGGAGTCAGGTCGAGACCCCGATGAGGACGACGAGCATGCAGATGAGCTTCCCTGAGACGGTTTCTGACAGTTTGTGCAGAAATTCTTTGGTTATGCAAACCGATTGTTCCAGCAGCTGCCCGAGTGGCTGGTCTCAGACGATCTTGGAGGTGAACATGCTGGATGTGGAGGTCCTGGGCTGGTGTGGTTACACATGGTCTGCAGTTGTGAGGCTGGTTGGATGTACTGCCAAATTCTCTGAAACGCCTTTGGAGACGGCTTATGGTAGAGAAATGAACATTCAATACGCGAGCAACAGCTCTGGATGACATTCCTGCTGTCAGCATGCCAACTGCACGCTCCCTCAAATCTTGCGACATCTGTGGCATTGTGCTGTGTGATAAAACTGCACCTTTCAGAGTGGCCTTTTATTGTGGACAGTCTAAGGCACACCTGTGCACTAATCATAGTGTCTAATCAGCATCTTGATATGGCACACCTGTGAGGTGGGATGGATTATCTCAGCAAAGGAGAAGTGCTCACTATCACAGATTTAGACTGGTTTGTGAACAATATTTGAGGGAAATAGTGATATTGTGTATGTGGAAAAAGTTTTAGATCTTTGAGTTCATCTCATACAAAATGGGAGCAAAACCAAAAGTGTTGCGTTTATATTTTTGTTGAGTGTATCTGTGAAGACGCCATTATCAAAAAATTGTTCATAATCGCAAAAGGAACAAAGAGTGACGGGGTGATTGTACAACAGTGGACAGCGCATTCATTCCATGGCACATGCTCTAGATGCTGTGGGATGAAATTAAAGATGTGTCACCATCTTCTAATCATCATGCTGGGGAAAGTATAAGGGAGTGCGTTCCTGCACCCACCTGCACAGGGGCACTTAGATTTATCAGCGTGGGCTCTGCAATAAGGGACTCAGCATGAATCTTGCACAGACGCTCCCTCAGTTCAGAATTCTGGGCTAAAGCCTGCAAACATAACCAGTGTAAACACTTTCAGAGGACACAACCCGACCATTAACGTAGTCACTTTGAATACTGAGCATTTAACTCATTCAAGGGTTGCAATAACACATAGAATTATATTTGATTCTTTGAGTTTCTTCTAGGAAGGCCCATATTTTTATAATTTTGCCCCTGTAGACCTTTACAATGCACTTGAAATGAAACTATCAAGATGTGTTCATTATGTAGATTGTAAGCATTATGGGGCTTCACAAAAATATGACATTAACCATTTAGGAATAATTTTTATATACACTTCCTCCCTTTTCAGAGCCCATAAGTAATTGGACAAATTAAATATCAGGATTATTGTTCATACGAAATCATCATTTTTACAGCCAGTGTTGTGCTGTCTTGGTCTGCTCTCTCCCCTCTCCTCTCCTGTGTCTTCCAGGCACGATGTCATGGAGCTGATTGGTCTCACCTGTTCCTCATCAGCAGCACCTGTATATAAAACCCTGGCTTTTCCACTCATCAGACGCCAGAAACAGTTTACCTGCAGGGTACCTGGCCTCTGTTTGTCCTCTGTTCCTTCGCATCCTAGCCTGGACTAACCATTTATACTGTCTTTCCCCAGATCATCTGCTGACCGTCAGCTCTGTCATGGTCGCCTGGTCCTGTCCTACCGTTCATGGTTCCACGCTACAAACTCTCTGGCCCTCTCTACGTCGTTGACTGCAATCTTGCTCTGAGCTTCAGTCGTGCCTCTGCTCTCCAGTGCCTGCTTCAGCGACTACCACCATTGCACTATTCATTATTTACAATAAATTGTTATTCCTTTTATCACAGCCTGTTCTTTGCCATTTGGGTCCTAATTCTCATGCTCTGGGTTTTCAACCATAACAGCCAGCTTTCTTTAAACACAATGCAAGTGATAATTCTTATCTTACTCTCCCTAAGTAACCACTCCTTTGATACAAAGTCATTCCAGTAGTATCCAAGGATCCTTTGAAGAAACAGAGCCCCAAAGACATCCAGTCATTGCCTTAGGTCACTAGTTACCTTCCAAATCTCACACAAATACAGTAAGACAGGAAGCACCAGGACCCTAAAGCTATTTGCGTTGTGAGGGAGCATCAGCTTCAACATTTTGGCCATGTGAGATGTTTCTCTGTGCATGATTCAGTACACAGTTGCGTGACTGGTGAAGACCCCACTGGCTGGAGAAAGCCAAGTTAATGCCCATGCTTCACCTGGTTACAGCAGATGTTTAATTTTGAGAGGTGGAGGTGGACTGGTTGTTTGCCTGGGTGGATGCTATCCAGGACATAAGACGTGGATGCTGCAATGTGTGGCACCAACACCCGCTCCCAGACTGGACTTGACTTTCTTTTAACAAGTCAGGGATTGGATAACATGAACATTTCCAAATAACAATATGCGTTTCACTTAAATCAACCATTAATAAGTACAAACAGTATGGTACTGTACGGTAAATCTGTCTGGAGTAGGCTGTTCTCAAGAAGGAAACAAGTGAGGGAAGCCAAGACACCATTTTTAAGCCCAATTATTTATGACGTCAGAAAATGGATGCACTATATGTACATACGGCTGTAATTCCTAAACGGTCAATGTGGTATTTCTGCTAAACCCTTTGAATTTAAAGCTGAAAGTCTACTGTCCAAGCACATCTTTATTATTTCATTTAAAATCCACTGTATTGGTGCAGAGAGGTAAAATTATTAAAACTGCGTCAGTGTCCAAATATTGATGGACCTGACTGTATACCGCATGCATATCATTATGCTATTCTAGCTGAAATGCATTTGAAATATGATAACTGAGAGAAACTGGTGGAGAAAAATATGGTTCCATATCAACCCAGTCTCATGGCATGTTGTGATTCAGGAGCACAAAACATACATTAATCTATTGTTTCGTGATACTGTCACGAAAAGGGCCTCATTTTTGTCACAGCAGCACAAATTCATTGTCATACATTCCATGATGGCTGCACGAAATTAAAAGTGAAGCGGTGGGGGTGGGGGGTAGGAGTAAGGTTAGTAATACAGTGAGGAAAATAAGTATTTGAACACCCTGCAATTTTGCAAGGTCTCCCACTTAGAAATCATGGAGGGGTCTGAAATTTTCATCTTAGGTGCACGTCCACTGTGAGAGACATAATCTAAAAAAAAAAAAAAAATCCGGAAATCACAATGTATGATTTTTTAAAAGCTACAGTTATAAAGTAGAACATATGATCTAATTATGTCCTACAACACTTTCTTGCTGTCAGCCTGGGAGCACCGTATTGGCTCTCTGGTCATCCTCATCCAATATCAGGTTATTGAGGTCCCCATGTGCTTCTTTGAATCCTGCATCTGTCATTGAGACGTCCATATACAGTCTTATGGGTAAGTAGTTGGTCAATGATTATTGTGATTTTTGCCTTTGTACATCATAATGGGGTTGAAATGAAATAATCAAAATGCACTTCTAGATCACTCAGGAGATGGCTACATGAACATTTACAAATCACTAAATAGGACTTCATTTACATAAATTGTTATAAAAAAATACAAATACAGTGAGGAAAATAAGTATTTGAACAACCTGCAATTTTGCAGGTTCTCCCACTTAGAAATCATGGAGGGGTCTGAAATTTTCACCTTAGGTGCATGTCCACTGTGAGAGACATAATTTAATAATTTATTTGTATGTTACTGCTGCAAATAAGTATTTCAACACCTGTGAAAATTAATGTTAATATTTGGTACAGTAGCCTTTGTTTGCAATTACAGAGGTCAAACGTTTCCTGTAGTTTTTCACCAGGTTTGCACACACTGCAGCAGGGATTTTGGTCCACTCCTCCATACAGATCTTCTCCAGATCTTTCAGGTTTGGAGTTTCAGCTCCCTCCAAAGATTTTCTATTGAGTTCAGGTCTGGAGACTGGCCAGGCCACTCCAGGACCTTGAAATGCTTCTTATGGAGCCCCTCCTTAGTTGCCCTGGCTAGTGTGTTTGGTGTCATTATCATGCTGGAAGACCCAGCAATGACCCATCTTCAATGCTCTTACTGAGGGAAGGAGGTTGTTTGCCAAAATCTCACAATACATGACCCCATCCATCCTCCCTTCAATACGGTGCAGTCGTACTGTCCCCTTTGCAGAAGAGCACCCCCAGAGTATGATGTTTCCACCCCCATGCTTCACGGTTGGGATGGTTTTCTTGGGGTTGTTCGCATCCTCTAAACATGGTAAGTGGAGTTGATTCCAAAAAGCTCTATTCTGGTCTCATCTGTCCACATGACCTTCTCCCATGCCTCCTCTGGATCATCCAGATGGTCACTGGTGAACTTCAAATGGGCCTGGACATGTGCTGGCTTGAGCAGGGGGACCTTGCTGCCCTGCAGGATTTTAAACCATGACAGCATCATGTGTTACTAATGTAATCTTTGTGACTGTGACTGTGACTGCCAGAAGAGGAGGTACTGCTGGCCCACCACCAGAGGGCGCCCTGTCTGGAGTGCGGGCTCTAGGCACCAGAGGGCGCAGCCGCCTCACAGGAGCAGCCAGGGTGACAGCTGTCACGCATCACCTGCAACAGCTGTTACCAATCATCCGATCAGCAGGGGTACATCAGCAGGACGACGTCTCCACCTCTTTGCCGAGATATCGTTCTACCTGGAAGGTAACATACTCAGCTGACTGTGTGACAGTAACCTTTTGTGACTTTTGTGCGTTGTTTAGCAGACTCCTTTTCCAACGAGAGGTGGAGGTAGTTTTCCTGCCGTGCGGATTGCTGGGTGCAAACGCGCCCACATTTAATTGTTTTTTGTTCCTCGCCAGCAGTACCAGGTCCAACACGCGGAGGCAGTGGCCACCTGGGAGTTCGGGACTTGGCGGCTCCAGTATTCCTGGGGTCTGGTGGCGGAGGAAATCGTGTGGTTCCGGTTCTGCTTTGGACAGACGTCTCCTATCTTCGAGCCTGCCCACATGACACCTTTTGTGATTTGGCTTTTTGTCTATTGTTGTAATCTGTTGTATTTGTTGTGCCCATTCACAACAGTAAAGTGTTGTTATTTGACCTCCTCCATTGTCCGTTCATTTGCGCCCCCGTTGTGGGTCCGTGTACCTACACTTTCCCAACAGGATATCTCGGTCAACGTCATGGACCCCGAGCAGAACGTCCTCCTTAACCGCAGGGTGGAGGCTCTCGTCGCGCAGGTGGAGGCGAGCCCTCAGGGCGCTGCTGCGGCTCCCCCTCCTGTCGATCCTGTGCGCAACAGTGACGTTCCACAGGTCGTTCAACGACCCCTCCCACCTTCCCCTGAAGCATACATAAGCCCTCCAGAGCCGTACGGGGGTTGTGTGGAGACATGCGCGGACTTTCTTATGCAGTGTTCGCTCGTCTTCGCACAACATCCCGTCATGTACGCGACTGATGCTAGTAAGATAGCTTATGTGATTAATCTGCTTCGCGGCAAGGCATGCGCTTGGGCTACAGCGCTCTGGGAGCAAAATTCACGGCTCCTTCTGACATATGATGGGTTTGTGAGGGAGTTCAGAACAGTGTTAGATCACCCAAATAGAGGAGAGACCGCTTCAGCCGTGCTGCTGTCAATGAGACAGGGGCGCCGGAGCGCAGCTGCTTATGCAGTCGACTTCCGCATCGCGGCTGCGAGGTCCGGCTGGAATAACACTGCCCTCCGCGCCGCCTTCGTAAACGGACTGTCGTTGGTCCTGAAGGAGCACCTGGTGGCCAAGGACGAACCGCGGGATTTAGACGGGCTTATTGATCTCGTTATACGATTAGACAATCGGTTAGAAGAACGCCGTCGGGAACGAGACGAAGGGCGTGGCCGGGCACGCGCCGTCCCTCTCCCTTCCGGTTCCGACCGAGTTCCGCCCTCCCCACGCTCCACGGCCTCTACGCTCCGTGTGGTGACAGCTCCCCCTGTTGACGAAGCTATGGACACGAGCAGGGCCACATTTAGGGCACCAGATAGACAGAGGAGGCTGGCCCGCGGAGCGTGCTTTGTTTGTGGCTCAATAGAGCATCAAGTAAGGGACTGCCCCGAGCAGTTAAAACACCAATGCCCGCCCCTAGACACTGGGTTAGGGGTGGGCCAAAACATTCACGTGGGACATACCCATATTGCCACACGACTCCCAGTGACAATCCTTTATGAGGATTTAACCCTGAAGGCCCCAGCACTGGTGGACACGGGCTCTGAAGGGAATCTGTTAGACAGCAGATGGGCCAGGGAGGTAGGGCTCCCTCTGGTGGCGCTTACCTCGCCTGTGCAGGTGCGGGCACTAGATGGCTCCCTACTCCCTCTAATCACACATAAGACACCACCAGTAACTCTGGTGGTGTCAGGAAATCACCGGGAGGAGATCGAGTTTTTTGTGACTCCTGCCACCTCCCGCGTGATTCTAGGGTTCCCCTGGATGTTAAAACACAATCCCCGGATCGATTGGCCGTCCGGGGTAGTGGTTCAGTGGAGCGAGACCTGCCGTCGGGTATGTTTAGGTTCCTCGGTTCCTCCCGGTTCCCAGGCTAAGGAGGAGGTCAGAGTCCCGCCCAAACTGGGGACGGTGCCGGTGGAGTACCCTTCCCCCCCACCATCCGTACGACTGTGCCATTGATTTGGTTCCAGGTGTTGAGTTCCCGTCCAGCAGGCTGTACAACCTCTCACGACCTGAGCGCGAATCAATGGAGACCTACATCCGGGACTCTTTAGCCGCCGGGTTGATCCGGAATTCCACCTCCCCGATGGGTGCAGGTTTCTTTTTTGTGGGTAAAAAAGACGGCGGACTTCGTCCATGCATTGATTATAGGGGACTGAACGAAATCACGGTTCGTAATTGATACCCGTTGCCCTTGTAGGATTCAGTGTTCACGCCCCTGCATGGAGCCCAAATATTCACGAAGCTAGATCTTAGAAATGCATATCACCTGGTTCGGATGCGGAAGGGAGACGAGTGGAAGACGGCATTTAACACCCCCTTAGGTCACTTTGAGTACCTGGTCATGCCGTTCGGCCTCACAAACGCCCCCGCGACGTTCCAAGCATTGGTTAATGATGTCTTGCGGGATTTCCTGCACCGATTCGTCTTCGTATATCTAGACGATATACTCATCTTTTCTCCGGATCCTGAGACTCATGTCCGGCATGTACGTCAGGTCCTGCAGCGGTTGTTGGAGAACCGGCTGTTTGTGAAGGGCGAGAAGTGCGAGTTTCACCGCACTTCTTTGTCCTTCCTGGGGTTTATCATCTCCCCCAACTCCGTCGCTCCTGATCCGGCCAAGGTTGCGGCGGTGAGAGACTGGCCCCAACCCACTAGCCGTAGGAAGCTGCAACAGTTCCTTGGCTTTGCAAATTTCTACAGGAGGTTCATTAAGGGCTACAGTCAGGTAGTTAGCCCCCTGACAGCCCTGACCTCATCAAAAGTCCCCTTCACCTGGTCGGATCGTTGCGATGCCGCGTTCAAGGAGTTGAAACGACGCTTCTCGTCTGCACCCGTTCTGGTGCAGCCCGATCCTAGTCGCCAGCTAGTGGTTGAAGTGGACGCCTCGGACTCAGGGATAGGAGCTGTGCTTTCCCAGAGTGGGAAGACCGATAAGGTCCTTCACCCGTGTGCCTATTTTTCCCGCAGGTTGACCCCGGCCGAACGGAACTATGACGTCGGCAATCGAGAACTCCTTGCGGTGAAAGAGGCTCTTGAAGAGTGGAGTCATCTGTTGGAGGGAACATCCGTGCCATTCACGGTTTTCACTGACCACCAGAACCTGGAGTATATCAGGACCGCCAAGCGGCTGAACCCTAGGCAAGCCCGATGGTCACTGTTCTTCGGCCGTTTTGACTTCCGGATCACCTACCGTCCCGGGACCAAAAACCAGAGATCGGATGCCTTGTCCCGGGTACATGAAGATGAAGTCAAAGCGGAGTTGTCGGATCTACCGGAACCCATCATCCCGGAGTCCACTATCGTGGCCACCCTCACCTGGGACATAGAGAGAACCGTCCGGGAGGCCCTGGCACGAAGCCCGGACCCCGGAACTGGGCCGAAGAACAAACTATACGTCCCACCAGAAGCTAGGGCTGCAGTCCTGGACTTCTGTCACGGCTCCGAGCTCTCCTGTCATCCAGGGGTGCGAAGAACCGTGGCAGTTGTCCGGCAGCGCTTCTGGTGGGTCGTCCCTAGAGGCCGACGTCCGGGATTATATCCAGGCCTGCACCACCTGCGCCAGGGGCAAGGCTGACCATCGCAGGGCATCAGGACTACTCCAGCCGCTGCGTGTGCCTCATCGCCCCTGGTCCCACATCGGCCTGGATTTTGTCACGGGCCTCCCGCCGTCCCAGGGTAACACCACCATCCTCACGATAGTGGACCGATTCTCCAAGGCGGCCCACTTCGTGGCCCTCCCGAAGCTCCCAACAGCCCAGGAGACAGCGGACCTCCTGGTCCACCACGTCATCCAGCTGCATGGGATTCCAACAGACATTGTCTCCGATCACGGTCCCCAGTTCTCCTCGCAAGTCTGGAGGAGCTTCTGCCGGGAACTGGGGGCCACGGTGAGTCTCTCGTCCGGGTACCACCCTCAGACCAACGGGCAAGCAGAACGGGTAAACCAGGAGGTGGAACAGGCCTTGCGCTGCGTGACTGCCGCGCACCCGGCGGCCTGGAGTACCCATTTGGCCTGGATCGAGTATGCCCATAACAGCCAGGTGTCTTCAGCCACCGGCCTCTCCCTTTTTGAGGTGTGTCTGGGGTATCAGCCCCCGTTGTTTCCGGTGGTTGAGGGAGATGTCGGTGTGCCCTCGGTGCAGGCCCACCTACGGAAGTGCCGTCGGGTGTGGCGTGCCGCCCGTTCTGCTTTGCTAAAGGCCCGGACGAGGGCAAAAGCCCATGCAGACCGTCGGCGGACCCCGGCCCCTGCGTATCGGCCAGGGCAGGAGGTGTGGTTATCCACAAAGGACATTCCCCTCAAAGTGGACTCCCCCAAGCTACAGGACCGTTACATCGGCCCTTTCAAGATCCTTAAGGTCATCAGTCCAGCCGCAGTGAGGCTTCAGCTTCCGACCTCACTGCGGATCCATCCTGTGTTTCATGTGTCCCGAATCAAACCGCATCACACCTCACCCCTCTGTACTCTGGGTCCGGCGCCGCCTCCTGCCCGGATCATCGATGGCGAGCCGGCTTGGACTGTACGCCGGCTCTTGGATGTCCGTAGGATGGGCCGGGGCTTCCAGTATTTGGTGGACTGGGAGGGGTACGGTCCCGAAGAACGCTCCTGGGTGAAGAGGAGCTTCATCCTGGACCCGGCCCTCCTGGCCGATTTCTACCGCCGCCACCCGGACAAGCCTGGTCGGGCGCCAGGAGGCGCCCGTTGAGGGGGGGGTCCTGTTGTGTGGGCCGCCAGAAGAGGAGGTACTGCTGGCCCACCACCAGAGGGCGCCCTGTCTGGAGTGCGGACTCCAGCCCCCAGAGGGCGCAGCCGCCTCACAGGAGCAGCCAGGGTGACAGCTGTCACGCATCACCTGCAACAGCTGTTACCAATCATCCGATCAGCAGGGGTACATCAGCAGGACGACGTCTCCACCTCTTTGCAGAGATATTGTTCTACCTGGAAGGTAACGTACTCAGCTGACTGTGTGACAGTAACCTTTTGTGACTTTTGTGCGTTGTTTAGCAGACTCCTTTTCCAACGAGAGGTGGAGGTAGTTTTCCTGCCGTGCAGACTGCTGGGTGCAAACGCGCCCACATTTAATTGTTTTTTGTTCCTCGCCAGCAGTACCAGGTCCGACACGCGGAGGCAGTGGCCACCTGGGAGTTTGGGACTTGGCGGCTCCAGTATTCCCGGGGTCTGGTGGCGGAGGAAATCGTGTGGTTCCGGTTCTGCTTTGGACAGACGTCTCCTATCTTCGAGCCTGCCCACACAACACCTTTTGTGATTTGGCTTTTTGTCTATTGTTGTAATCTGTTGTATTTGTTGTGCACATTCACAACAGTAAAGTGTTGTTATTTGACCTCCTCCATTGTCCGTTCATTTGCGCCCCCTGTTGTGGGTCCGTGTACCTACACTTTCCCAACACAGGTAACAAGTTCAAACAGGTGCAATTAATACAGGTAAAGAGTGCAGAATAAGAGGGCTTCTTAAAGAAAAATTAACCGGTCTGTGTGAGCCAGAATTCTTGCTGGTTGGTAGGGGGTCAAATACTTATTTGTAGCAGTAACATACAAAAAAATTATTAAAAAAATCATACATTGTGATTTCTGGATTTTTTTTTTTTTTTTTTTTTAGATTATGTCTCTCACAGTGGACATTCACCTAAGATGAAAATTTCAGACCCCTCCATGATTTCTAAGTGGGAGAACTTGCAAAACCGCAGGGTGTTCAAATACCCTGTCACGAAAATTTGACTCATTACATGAAGGGAGAACGAAAAAAAGAAAAACCGTGAGACTGGGCTGTCCATATATGTCCAATAATGAATTTGCTCCAAAGACAGAACACCCCCCCCCACCAAAATCCCCCCCGCAAAACAAACAACAGATGAAATTGTGATCGTGTGAACCAAGTTTAACATTCCCATTAAGTCATAATAAAGTATAAAATAACATTTGAGAATACATATGCACATTTTTTTAAATATGAGTTGAGTTTTCTGAAATAATGAGAAATTGATAAATAACCCTACTGCATACCTTATCAAAGGCCAAATGACACATTTTCTTTTCATGTACATTTTCCTGATTAGTATCTTTGTAATGTGTCTCCTCCTCTGTGCCAAATCACCTGAAAAACAGGTTGAAAGTTGCCTGTTTATTCCTTGTTCAGAAACGCAATTGCCTGTTCAGTACTGACTCTGTGAGGTGGAGTCGAGGGTGACTAACCCGTCAGGACTAGTTCTCACTCAGAATGATGTGTAAAAACAGAGAAATGCACTGGCATAAATGACGCAGAAGCTCTGATGTGGCAAATGAAGTCAACATGACAATAAATGTGTGCAGCCAAAGTGAGAGTGGGAGGCAGGAAAGGATGACGGTTGAACACGATCTTACTCCGGTGGGCACACTGTGCACTGCAACCTCAGAATGTGACGGTGCACAAGAAGAATGTGGCCATATCCACAGTCTTCTTGTGCATCTTCCTCTTTTACTTTCCTACACCACAGCACCTCCTCTTCATCCATTCTCTCTATCTTTACCACCTCCAGCAGTGTCTCCTGACATTATTCCAGGCCATTTATTACACAGTATTTGGGACATCCTTATCCAGCCACACCATCACACCAGCATTCCTGTTTGCCCCCCTCCCCACCTCCAACAAACAAACAAACAACAACAACAAAAACCCTACCACTTCTTTGGAACACTGATCTTAAATTGCTGAGCTTCACTTCTTGCACCTTCAGTCGCTACACCTTCACTGTCCTTGTGTCATTTTGGCTATGTACAAGTACTCTGTATTCTTCCTGCTGATCTTCATTCAGTCAGCAGAACATCAGAAGGCCTAAAGTGTTCTTGTCCGTGATAACATCGTCTAGCAGTGTGAGGCTGTGACAGTTCACATACCGATGTTAGTGCGTTCTTCAAACCAACCACCTGCGGCGATGTGGGTGGACACATTTCGACATCCAGACACTGTTTTAACCTCTCTTTCTCAGATGTTAATGAAGTTAGAGCAGACTTCATGGTGTCGTGCACTGTAGAAAGAAGAAAGCCACAATCAGCCGTTGATTCTGTTGTGACAAAGTAAGCGCGGTCCAGTTTCCACCAGCGTATTTGTCTTTCATTAGTTTGTCCAGGGATTGACTCACTGCTGTGGTAAAACTTTGGATTTGTCCTGGCTTGTGGTATTGCCATTTCAGATACTGATGCAGCTCATCTGCACTTTTGGATTATCTGCTCATTGAGTTTGAAGTATCATTATCCTGTCCGATGAGACTGGTCGTCTGTACATCAGCAATACGACACATTAGTTTCTTTACCATAACTGAATTTCCTGTTAATTTACCTCAGATTATTTATTTATTTATTCATTTTTATTTTTTTGAATACTTTATTTTCAGTTTTCCATTTTATACAAGTTCAACAACAAACAAACAACCCCCGGCCCCCCATCCCCAAAAGCATGCTCCGTTAATTCAAACGTAAATATACAATGTACCAAGGTCAGTCACATTCCAATATCACATTTTCTACATAATCTAGATAAGGTTGCCAAATTTTAAGAAAGGATGTTCCCTTTCTAAGGTTATATGTTATTTTTCTAAACAGATTCTTTAGTCTCTTTCTGAACATGGTCACTCCGTGGGCAGTCTCACAAAAAACCTGAATGCAGCACTCGCTCATCTGTTGGATTTGACTGCTCCACTTACTTTAAAATTGTGTAACCTCAAGTTGCAAACACCTTGGTTTAATGAATACCTACGATGTCTCAAGCCTGGAGTGTAAATGGTGTAGTTCAAAATAAGAAATATTTCTTATCAGGCAGGATGGATTGGAATACAAACATGCATTATTGGCTGCAAAGAGGGCTTATTATTCTGACCTAATAAGCAAAAACAAGATAATCCAAAATTCCTGTTTGACACTGTGGCCGATCATATTCAAGAGCAACCATTTGCAAGCTGGTCACCATTTACAGGCCAAAATTTCTTAGACTACATTGAAAAGAAAATAGAGGAGATTAGGCTAAAAAAATGATTAATGATCAAATGATAAATTTTTCACTCGTAGCTGGTTCCATTCCTGAATGTTTTAAATCTGCAGGGACTAAACCTATTCTTAAGAAATCCAAACTAGATCTGGGTTCGCTGTTTAATTATCCACAGATATCAAATCTACATTGCTGTTCAAAAATCCTTGAAAATGTAGTTTCACAGCAGCTTGTGGCTTATCTTGCTGATAACGAACTCCCTGAGCCACTACAGTCGGAGTGTCGAATTTAGTGCTCCATGGAAACAGCACTCGCTCTTATAGTGGACTCAGATACCACTACCATAGTGTTGCTACTGCTGGATCTCAGTGCAGAGTTTGATACAGTGGCTCATTGTATATTGTTGGATAGGCTTAAAAATAATTTTGGTAATAGTGGTTTCAGTTCTTTCGTGGTTAACAACATAGCTATCAAACTGATTTTGATGTGTCTTCTATAACAGTACTTCAAAATTTGTTCGGGTAAAATATGGGGCACCCCAGGGCTCTCTATTAGGCCCTCTGCGATTCCCTTTAATGTAGAGACTGTTACATTGATAACACTCAGCTTTATATGCCAATTAATGCAAATAATGTCTCACAAAATAGGATTTTACACAGTTGTCTTGTAACAAAATGGATGTCCTGCAATTTCTAACATATATTCAAACGAGATGATGGCCACTGGTCCCAGGAGACACAGACACAAGCTTAAGATAAGATAAGATAAGATAAACTTTATTGATCTCACAGAGGAGTTTGATCAAGATTCAAGATTCATTTATTAATGTAAACACAACAAGCTGGTGGAATTTGTTTCCAGGACAGCATGAAATGCTCACATCTCTGTGTCAACACGCAACAAGCAAACAATAAATAGACAAATACATGTAGAAACATCAGTTAATGACTTGGTTTAGTGTCCATACAGCTGTTGGAAACAAGCTGTTTTTGAATCTGACTGATTTCGTTGGCAGAGACCTGTAGCGTCTTCCAGAAGGCAACAGTGTGAACAGGTGATATGCAGGGTGTGAGTGGTCAGAGGTGATTTTTACTGCCCGTTGTGTGATGCTTCTATGGTACAGTGTGTCAATGGAAGGGAAGGTGAGGCCTGTGATTTTAGATGATTTGACTATTATACGATGTAGTTTTTTTGCATGAATAGGAGTCCAAATTTCCATACCAGACGATTATGGATGAGGTGAGAATGCTTTGAATGATGGTGGTGTAAAACTGAAGCAGGATGTTGTGCTTGACTCTGAATTTTTTGAGTTGTCTGAGAAAAAATAATCTTTTATTAGCTTTTTTGTAGATTTGGTCCGAAAGCAGTTTCCATTTGAGTGTGTTACTAATGTGTGTACCTAGGAATGTGAATGACTCTGTGATACAGATGGGCTGGGTAGAAATGGAAATGGGGATTTTGTGAGAGGGTGAGCATGAGAAGTTGACTATGAGTTCCTGGGTTTTTGATGTGTTAAGCTGTAGGTTATTATTTGGCACCAAGTGACTGCTTGGGTGACCTGTTCACGGTAGTAATGTTCGTTATTGTTAGTGATGAGTCCAATTATTGTAGTGTCATCTGCATATTTAAGAATGGAAACTGAACTATGGGTGGATGTGAGGGAGTTTGTGTAGATGGAGAAAAGCCAAGGTGAAAGAACACAACCCTGAGGGACACCTATGCTGAGGGTCAGAGGTTGGGACAGGAGGCTACCCATCCTAACTCTCTGTGTCCTTTGTGACAGGAAGTTATGCATCCAGTGGGAGAGAGTAGTGCCAATATCCATGTCCATGAGTTTATTGAAGAGGTTGACTGTGTTAAAAGCAGAGCTGAAGTCAATGAACAGTAGCCGGGCGTAGGTGTGGGGGGACTCCAGGTGTTGCATGATGTAATAAATGGCCAGGGTTATTGCATCTTCAACAGATCTATTAGTCCAGTAAGCAAACTGGTGACTGTCCATGAGGGGGGAGGTAAGCTCTTTCAGTTGTGTGAGTATGATGTGTTCAAATGATTTAATTCTAACCGAAGTGAGAGTTATTGGTCTGTAGTCATTAAGGGAGGATATTTTATTGGATTTGGGTACCAGAATGATAATGGAGTCCTTAAAGCATTTTGGAACAATGTACTGACTGGGGGAGCTATTGAAAATGAAAGTGAAGATTGGGGCTAGCTGGGCCGCACAGTGCTTTAGGACAGCTGGGCTGACACCATCAGGCCCCGCCACTTTCCTCTTTTTATTTTTGCTAAAAGAGGCTCTGACCTCCTCCTCCTCAATAAGGAACTGAGGTGATGGTGGGGGGGATGGGGGAGAAATGGAGGGGATAGGCTGCTGTTCGAACCTACCATAAAAGTTATTTAATAAATCTGGTAAGCTACTGTCAGTGTCTGGTGAGGGAGGTGGGCTTGTTTTATAATTAGTCTTGCTTTTTAATTTTTTCCAGATTGATTTAGTGTCATTTGATTGTATTTGCTGTTCTAATTTTCGTGCATATATGGATTTAACTTTTCTTATGGCAGATCTAAGTTCGTATTTGGCTTTGTTGTATTGTTCTTTATTTCCCTCTAAATAAGCAGTGTTCTTTTTCTAGTAATTGAATTTCTTTTGTGAACCCTGGGTTGTTGTTGCTGTATACTTTAACTGTTTTCGTGGGGATATACATCTCCACACAAAAGTCGACGTATGATGTCACTGTCTCCATCAACTCATCCAGATTGGCCTCAGGTGCACTGAATACATCCCAATCAGTGCACTCAAAGCAGCCTCTCAAGGTATCGATGCAGGTGGTGGACCAGCACAGGACAGACTTGGAACTTCCGCTGTAGGATTTAAGTTTCTGCCGGTATTTTGGAATGAGCAGGAGCGTGGGGTGGTTCGACATCCCCAACGGAGCCCTCGGGAAGGACCTGTAGGCTCCGCTAATCGGGATGTAGTAGTAGTCCAGAATGTTAGCGCCTCTACTTGGGCAGGTGACTTGTTGGACGTAGTTAGGGAGGTTCACTGACAGGCTGGTGTGGTTGAAGTCACCAAGTGCCACAACAATCGTGTCAGGATGAGAATTTTCCACAGAGGAGATGAAAGTTGCCAGTTCGGAAATGGCTACGTTAGCGTTAGCAGATGGAGGGATGTATACGACAACCAAAATAACAGAGGCAATCTCTCTGGAAAGATAGTACGGTCTGCACTTAACAGCAATATATTCAAGGTAACGACTGCAGTAACTCTTGAGCGCTGCGTTGTTATTACACCATTGCTGATTCACCATCACACATATGCCGCCACCTTTGATTTTTGTGGATAGCTTGACTGACCTGTCTGCGCGGTGCAGTGACAAGCTGGGTGGGGTTACAGCTAGGTCAGGCACGGTGTGGTCCAGCCAGGTCTCAGTGAGGCAGAGAGCAGAGCAGTCCTTATAATCCATGTTGGTTTGGAGAAGAAGGAAAAGTTTATCTATTTTATTTTTCAATGATCTTACATTGGTGAGGAGCAGGGCTGGTAGTGGTGGTCGGTATGGTCGCTTCCTAAACCTGCATAGTACACCGGCCCGGCGTTGTTTTTTAGCCAGCTTGTGCTTCCAGGAACCTGGATACACCGGACTGTTTATTATCTCAGCAGGAAAGGTGGACATCACAGCCTCATCAATTGTATAGGGATTGTCCCTAAGGGACAGCAACTCCCAGCGGGTGTATGCCACACAAAATGACTTTCTGACAGACAGAACAGACAATAGTAACAGACACAGGAGCAGAGCTCGTACCGTGGCAAGCCTCACGGCCACCATTTTGATCTTGATTATCTTTAACACTGGATGCATGGGTTATTCATCATAGTAATAAAGCAAAAAACATCTGTCCATTGAGTGCACTAACACATGCCCACGGACATTAGAGAAACTACAAAGAATGCTTTCTTTCATCTGCATAACACGAAGATTTGACCTGTTCCATCATTGATTCATACCTTTATCTAGAACTGATGATTGTAAATGTCTTAGTTTCTGGCTTCTCCCACACCAGCATCAGACGCCTTGAAATTGTTCAGAATGCTGGTGCTAGAGTTGTAACCAGGAGAAGAATGTTTGAACATATTACCTCAATTTTAGCATCCCTTCATTGTCCAAATCATGTCACTGTCCAAATATTTATGGACTTGAGTGTAAAACTATTAAAACTTTATCAGTACTCAAATATATACCAATGTAACTGTATCCATATCCATAAATAAATCAATAAAAACCCTCTTTACACCATGTTGTGTCGTTTAACTGAGTATAATGCTACTATTGAGTGGCAACAAAATAAACATGATCCCCTAAGTGGCAGCATCTAAGGACCAAACTGATGTGAAAAGAGAACATTAATATTGGGAATTCAAATTTCTCCCTTAACAACAGCTCAAAGGAAACATTAAGATGGAACATTATCAGAATGCTAATGAATAAAAACTGTGACAAACAGTTCATTAGTAATTAACAGCTCCACAACTGTTGCCTGTCTCCACGCCAGGCGCATCATACTTGCAAATACAACAGCAGGCAGACATATTTGTGAGAAGCAACTGTGATGTCTGACAAATGCACACAGAGATGCTCAGTGCCCAGTTTATGTGGTGGCACATAAATCCAGTGGTGGGCACAGATAACCAAAAAATTAACTTCGATAACAGATAATCAGATAACTGAAAAGTTATCTTCGATAAAGATAAAACATAGACCACCCAAAAATGTATCGGAAGTTACAGATATCTGATAACAGATCAATTCCAATATTATCTCTTACACATTTACAACTACTAATAAACAATTTCAATAGCTTCTAATAATATTAAAAATAATAACAAACCCAAACAATAAAACCACACTTTTTCCTTTCAACAGTCTGCCCCTGCTGGTAGCTCTTACTTACTACAGCGCTCTGAGGAGAGACACCCTGAGACCCAAACAACAAGACCACACTTTTCTTTCAACAGTTGGCCACTGCTGGCAGGTCTTGTTTATTACAGCCCTTCCAACACAGAGACACTTTAAAAGCAGCCGTAAAGCCAGCTTTCTATCAATTACAATGCTCCGGTCATGCGGAGGTCTTGAAAAATAAAGTCATATTGAGTTATGGTGTTGATTTATAAATAACATTAATACCAATAGAATAACTCCATTAATGTCAATTCTGTCATTTGTACAAAGTTAAAATATAACATATATCTTTTAATGTTGAATAATGCACTAATTCTGAGGTTTTGTAACAAAGAGACAGATTGCAAAGGATTCTGGGTAAAGGTGCCTCTCCTAATCACTAAATGAAAGACGTGAGGGAGGATTGCAGCGTCGGCTCGCAGCCGCCGCGACGCTCCGCCACAGGAAAAACACCTCCGTTGGAAGCCTTAAGGACAAGTTGGAACATGTCCAGCTGTTAAACAATTTGTCATATACTCACTCCACTGAAAGCCATCAAAAGCCGCCTAGATTTTATAAATGGTTATCAACACGGAGGTGTTTTTCCTGTGCCGCCACACCGCGCCGGCTGCGTCCCGACGCGCATACCCGTGCCGCACGTCTTTCATTAAAAAATCTCCTTAACAGTGGAATATCCGGATAAAATGCTGAAACCAACTTCTTCTGAAACTTCTCTGTTCTCTCACGACGTCCTGGATCAATAGAGCCTGAAATGTGGAGGTTTTCAGCTTGAAACAGGCTGACGACGGTGCCTGGGTGTGCTGCACGATGTCTCGCTCCGTGGGAAGTCCTTAAAGCGACAGTATCACCTCAAAATCTCTCATCAGCCATTAAAATTTTCACAGAAAACCAGCTTAATTTTTCGAACCATGTCCACTTCGATGTGTCTCACAGGTTTAGAAAAAATTTTGATCAAACAAAGCGCCAGTCTCTCAGCAACTTCTCAGACAAAGGAATTCCGACGAGGGGCTGGACGACTCCTCCCACAAGGAGTGCTCACAGGCTAATGACGTCACCGACAGGCGTGGAAAAATTCACGCATGCGCACGAGTGTTCAAGCATGTCTGACGTAAAAACATATGAATGAAATCCATATAGTTTTTGAAAAAATAAAAAGGACCTATACTTTATGGACAGCCCTCGTATATCTGATATTTTTACTTGATGAAACTTCAGATATGACAGTAATTTTACATAACTTGTCCAAAATTAGTTTGGTTAAAATTTGAACCATAAGTTAAAAATGTATGCCTCTGAATGACTTAGGTCATATTGCCAGCATATCAGTATGGTGTTAAAGGAAATGTTTTTTTTTCTTTTGGGAGGATTTTCATCGCAGAGGATTGAGATGCTTTTTGTACAAGCAGTTATCTTCTGTTTAAAAAGGTTATAGCTGTATGTCTATTACAAAACTTTTAACAGGTGGGTGCTGAACTAATTTTAAAAATGCTTGTTGCTGTTCAGTTTTGTTTATTTTGTTTATTGGTTTAAAAGTTATCGGACAAAAATTAATCGGAAAATAATTGGTCCGATAATGGTTTATAAAGTTATCTAAAAAGATAATCTGATGCTGAAAACATTATCTTTGATAATTATCTGTTATCGGATTATCGGAGGTGTGCCCACCACTGCATAAATCCAAATGCATTAATGTTCACATCATGTCTCACTCACAGCTGGTGGCCACGCGACAGAAATCCTCCTGCAGCTTGGCCACGTCAAAGGTGGATTCGAGTGATTCCGTGTCGACTTTGTCGCTGCCCATGGTGGCCGTGGAGAGGTTGGGATTGGAGGCATGGAGGCGGATTGAGCCAGAGGAGATGCAAGTGGGAACCTGAAGTAAAACAGGAAAACAGAGCTTGGACAGAGCCACATGGACAAACATGACAAGAATGCATTCTTCACCGACACCTCATCTACCTGCAGAGTTGTTTTGACGTCTTTGTTGTAGTTCTTAGAGCGCCACATCCTTAGTTGCCTTTTTTCCTTCTTCGGGCTGTCAAATGTAGAAGCTAATATAGATCAGAGAAGACGCAGATTATTTTTAACTTAAAAAAACAAAGCAAAACAAAACAAACCTAAATCTGAGGCATGCCTCAAGGGACAATGAAGGTCTGTATTTTTCACTCCTACTGCAAAGAGACAAGCTTCATAAGCCAGTAAACAAGTTATTGATATTCTGGAGAGTTGAGCCTTTTTTTTAGATCAAGGAGTCAGAAGTTGCTGACCTGCAGGGCTTGGATAGATGGAGCAGAGTAGGTACGGTGGAGAACTTCCATACTCTGAAGAAGGTGGCTGAGTTCAAGGAGGTAGGTCTCACAGGTTGACAAGTCTGTACACAGGAGGACCAAAATACAAAAGTGGCTAGAAAATCAGACAGAGGCAAAATGATCTTGAAAAAGAAGTAGTACTTAAGAAGTGTGCGTTTGTGCTGGTTTGATTGATAAAGACAGACGTAATACCACACTATCAGGCTATCACATCGGAACATCAACCATCTAAGCGACTCCTCATGCTTCAGATTGGACATACTGAAAAACTCCACCTGCTCTCACAAAACTACAGTTATAAAGTAGAACATCTGATCGAATTATTTCCTCATGTTGATGCAAGAAGTCTTTCATCTCCTGTCATGATACAAACATGATACAAGGGCTACAACACTTTCTTGCTGTCAGCCTGGGAGCACCGTATGGCTCTCTGTGTCATCCTCATCCAGTATCAGGTTCTTGAGGTCCCCACGTGCTTCTTTGAATCCTGCATCTGTCATTGAGACGTCCATATACAGTCTTATGGGTAAGTAGTTGGTCAGTGGTGCAATTATTGTGATTTTTGCCTTTGTACATCATAATGGGGTTGAAATGAAATAATCAAAATGCACTTCTAGATCACTCAGGAGATGGCTACATGAACATTTACAAATCACTGAATAGGACTTCATTTACATAAATTGTTAAAAAAAAATACAAATACAGTGAGGAAAATAAGTATTTGAACACCCTGCGATTTTGCAAGTTCTCCCACTTAGAAATCATGGAGGGGTCTGAAATTTTCATCTTAGGTGAATGTCCACTGTGAGAGACATAATCTAACAAAAAAAAATATCCAGAAATCACAATGTATGATTTTTTAAAATAATTTATTTGTATGTTACTGCTGCAAATTAGTATTTCAACACCTGTGAAAATTGATGTTAATATTTGGTACAGTAGCCTTTGTTTGCAATTACAGAGGTCAAATGTTTCCTGTAGTTTTTCACCAGGTTTTCACAACACTGCAGCGGGAATTTGGTCCACTCCTCCATACAGATCTTCTCCAAATCTTTCAGGTTTGGAGTTTCAGCTCCCTCCAAAGATTTTCTTTGAGTTCAGGTCTGGAGACTGCCAGGCCACTCCAGGACCTTGAAATGCTTCTTATGGAGCCCCTCCTTAGTTGCCCTGGTTGTGTGGTCATTGTCATGCTGGAAGACCCAGCCATGACCCATCTTCAATGCTCTTACTGAGTGAAGGAGGTTGTTTGCCAAAATCTCGCAATACATGACCCCATCCATCCTCCCTTCAATACGGTGCAGTCGTACTGTCCCCTTTGCAGAAGAGCACCCACAGAGTATGATGTTTCCACCCCCATGCTTCACGATTGGGATGGTTTTCTTGGGGTTGTTCTCATCCTCTAAACATGGTAAGTGGAGGTGATTCCAAAAAACTCTATTCTGGTCTCATCTGACCACAAGACCTTCTCCCATGTCTCCTCTGGATCATCCAGATGGTCACTGGTGAACTTTAAACGGGCCTGGACATGTGCTGGCTTGAGCAGGGGGACCTTGCTGCCCTGCAGGATTTTAAACCATGACAGCATCATGTGTAACTAATGTAATCTTTGTGACTGTGGTCCCAGCTCTCTTCAGGTCATTGACCAGGTCCTCCTGTGTAGTTCTGAGCTTTCTCAGAATCATCCTTTCCCCACAAAGTGAGATCTTGCATGGAAACCCAGACCGAGGGAGATTGACAGTCATCTTGTGTTTCTTCCACTTTCTAATAAATAATCATAACAGTTGTTGTCTTCTACCAAGCTGCTTGCCTGTTGTTCTGTAGTCCATCCCAGCCTTGTGCAGGTCTACAGTTTTGTCCCTGGTGTCCTTAGACAGCTCTTTGGTCTTGGCTATGGTGGACAGGTTGGAGTGTGATTGATTGAGTGTGTGAACAGGTGTCTTTTATACAGGTAACAAGTTCAAACAGGTGCAATTAATACAGGTAAAGAGTGCAGAATAAGAGGGCTTCTTAAAGAAAAATTAACAGGTCTGTGTGAGCCAGAATTCTTGCTGGTTGGTAGGGGATCAAATACTTATTTGCAGCAGTAACAGACAAATAAATTATTAAAAAAATCATACATGGTGATTTCCAAATTTTTTTTTTTTAGATTATGTCTCTCACAGTGGACTTGCACCTAAGATGAAAATTTCAGACCCCTCCATGATTTCTAAGTGGGAGAACTTGCAAAATCACAGGGTGTTCAAATACTTATTTTCCTCACTGTAGTATGGTACTGTCTGGAGAAGGCAGTTAAAAAAGCAAGAAGGACATGAGTGAAGCCAACAGAGAAAACCGTGACAACTCTGAAGGAGCTCTCAGAATTTGTGATTGTGATTGGAGAAACTGTAAAAACTGCAACTTTCGTTGTTGAATCGCCCCATACAGATTCATGGTGGAGTGGCAAACAGAACTATTTTCTTAAAAACATAAGACGATGTGAAATTTCACTGACAATTTCCCAGAAGGTGCAGGTGAGACTTGAGCCTAAATCTGATCTGTTTTTGTAAGAAACAGCCAAACAGCTGAGGGTGGGGAAAACTCCAGGGATCTGTGGTATTAGAGCAGAATGCCTGCAGGTGGGTGGAAATGTTACTCTCCTGTCAATGCAAACAATCTTTGTTTCAATTTGTGAGACAGGTATCATCCGTGTTCACTGAAAGAAAAGCCTTACTACTCCACTCTGGAAAGGTATGGGATTACAACAACTACAGCGGTATTCCACTGCTCTCTGTGCCGGAAAATGTTTGTAAGGATTAAGGTGTCTTGACACTTGCACAAATTTGATCCATGCACTGGTACGTAATCTGCCGTGCCAGAGAGTAAATTCATTGTAAATCATTTTAAACTGTGCGTGACTTCGTGCAAGTGTGCAAAGAATATTTTGAAATGTTAAAAATCCCTGTCATGCATTAATTATGTGAATGTCACATGAACATTGCACAAACAATTCAAAAACACTGAGTGTCAGTGCGAGAAAGTGCGTCAGCGCAGCACATCAGAGCACAGCTCATCTGAACAATTACGACGAGGTGTTAAATGTATAATAAACATAATTTTACAGATACTCATAAGAAGAAATGAAAATGCAACTGTTTTACCAAGCCATTACAATATAAATATTACCTTTGAGATGATTCCAAATGCGTTCTCCACCTCATGAAGTGCGAGAGAGAGAGAGAGAGAGAGAGAGAGAGAGAGAGAGAGAGAGAGAGAGAGAGAGAGAGAGAGAAACTGCATCTGTGATTCCGGAAGCGATTAGAGTGATTAGATTAGGTGGTTTCATCAGTCACAATCTGAAAGCACATGATTAATCCATCCATCCATCCATCCATCCATCCATCCATCCATCCATCCATCCATCCATCCATCCATCCATCCATCCATCCATCCATCCATCCATCCATCCATCCATCCATCCATCCATCCATCCATCCATCCATTTTCTTCCGCTTTATCCGGAGTCGGGTCGCGGGGGCAGCAGCTCAAGCAAAGCCGCCCAGACCTCCCGATCCACACACACCTCCCCCAGCTCCTCTGGGGGAATCCCAAGGCGTTCCCAAGCCAGCCGAGAGATGTAGTCCCTTCAGCGTGTCCTGGGTCTGCCCCGGGGACTCCTCCCAATGGGATGTGCTCTCCAGCGAGGTGTCCAGGGGGCATCCAGAAAAGATGCCCGAGCCACCTCAACTGACTCCTTTCGACGTGGAGGAGCAGCGGCTCGACTCCGAGCTCCTCCCGAGTGACCAAGCTCCTCACCTTATCTCTAAGGGAGCGCCCAGCCACCCTGCGGAGGAAACTCATCTCGGCCGCTTGTACTCGCAATCTCGTTCTTTCGGTCATGAGCCAAATCTCATGACCATAGGTAAGGATCGGAATGTAGATCGATCGGTAAATCGAGAGCTTTGTCCCCCTGTTCAGCTCTCTCTTCACCACGACGGTCTGATACAGCGACCGCATCACTGCAGATGCTACAGCGATCCGTGATAATCTGCTACGAAATAATTATTTTATATAACGCAGCATCCAGTGGCACAAAGCGCAGCATCCAGCAGAACACAGCAGGTCACACTGGCATGACGAATTGAGCGGCAGTGCGGGGGTTAAATGTCTGCAAGTGTCAAGGTGCCTTTACTTTTAGAGGGTTCAGTTCCAGTTACTTTCTGCGAGAGAAATGTGGATTCCCATATGAAAAGTCAACTCTTGACTAAGTCTTAGCTCTGTAGGTACTCACTAAATGCAAGTATGAACATGTAAATGAAGTCCAAGACAGACTGAGCAGCTTGGAAATGTGCATGTAGCAATCCCCTGACTTGTTTAAAGAAAACTGACTCTAAAAGTGATGATTTTTATTAACAGTTATTATCATTTTTATTTTGTCCAGTTACTTATGGGTTCAGAAAATAGAGGAATCATGAATAAAAAAAATGGCTGCAGTTCCTAAATGGAATAGTACTCCAGGCACATCCTGATGGTTTCATTTTAACTCCACTGTGGTCGTGCACAGAGGCAGCGTGAGAAATAATGTTACTGTCCAAATATTTATGGACTCAATGTAATACATCACCTGCCTGCGTCCTTGAAGTTTGTTTCTCCAGGTTGAATTTTTTCACTGAGATCCCGCCGTGCCTGGTGTTTTGTCCTGTTGGTCTCATACTCCTGTCTCACACCTTGTCAGACACTTTTCAGAAAACCCACTGAGGTCTGTGCTGTGAGTTCTGTTGCTGCAGGTGAATGAGTTGTAGTGTTTACAGTATATCCATGTGGAAGCCATTAAGACTTTGCTCTTGTTTGACTCACCGTAAGCCTCCTTTAGGCTGTTAGCTGTTGATTCACAGTGGAGTTTTTGGTGCTTGAATTCCTTGTGGATCTCCAAACTTATTCTTCGTGATATATTTGAAGGCCATTCCATTGTTTTCTTTGTAACAAACTTGAGCCCAATCCTCTTTTAGACACAATTTTTGAAAAGTATCGCACATTTTATACATATATGCTGGTTAATGGTTTTGAGACATTGTAGGAAGGAATGTCACTAAAATTTAAACCATTGCCTAAACAGTTTTATGCGAGTTGGAATAAGTGGAACTCAACAAGGCTGAATTTTTGAAAAGGTGCCAACCATTGTGATTTCAACGTACAGCGTGTGATTTTAGGATATCTTGTGCAGTTATTACGACATTAGATATTTGTGTTTTCAGCCATTTAAAGACGTAACTGCGTGCATGCATGAGTGATGTAACGCAAGTTGTTCTTGTCTCCACTCAGTGGTCGACTCGGTTCCAGTGTTTAAAATATCATGTCAGTGCTGGTGGAGTCCGACAGCTCTGCCAATGGTGCTGACGGGGTTCATCAATGGCAGGGGATTAAAAGTGGTCACACCTGAAGACGATACATACAGGTGCAATTCTGGATGACAGACCATCATGAAAAGCAAAACCACTATAAGAGCTGTGGTTTAATATTAAATTCAGGGGTTTCATTAGCCAGCATCTGCCATCACCATTATCAGGCTACTCTACAAAATGCAACAGTAACTTTTTGGTCTTTCCTCAGAGGTTATAATTCATCTTTTTGAACTGTCAGTCTGAATAAAGCACTAGCGTTGAGGTTTCAAAGTGCAATTATACCAATAACTGAACCTTGCGCTTTCCTTCCTCAGTGTGCACTCGTGTTTATGACAAAGCTGAAAGAAAGACTGACACACCGCCATCGTGACAGATGAGGTACATAAAGTGACACTGTTGTACCGTTACACTGATTAGAATCTTTTTCAGATGCTCAAACATCAGGGTTTGCACGCGAGGCAGTTTTGGTGTCACTATCTCCAAAGCTGAAGCTACTGAACGATAACACACACATAGTTAGTAAACTAAAGATTACACTGAAAAAAAAAAAGAAACCTGACTTAAATATGTACACTGGTTGCACATGATAAGAATGTGTCCATATAGTATAGATTTCTCATGTTTCTTTTTGGACAGATTCACTCAGGATCTCACATAAATGTGCATAAACATGGATTTTCCAGACTCCAGATCCGACTCGTGTCCTTTTCCATAACAGAATTATGGCATACTAGATTAGTTGCAGTATGAAACCTTACTGGCAGATGTCATCGGAAATTTTGTCATGCTGCTTTAAGAACAAGTGAAAAAAATGAGACATAAAAAAAAAATCTATAATAAAAATTGGGTTTAATGCTAAAACATTTGCCTGGACTAAAGCAAAACTTAGTTGTAACTCTGATCTGCTAAATTTAGACTAAAACAAATTATAAGGAAAAAAACTAAATGTAACTAAGACTAAATTATCACTGGATATAAAAATGGACAGTTCTTGTTGTCATTTGTTATATTTATAACAGCCTGGCAGATAGGTTAAATGACGTGGAATAAAAGTGACCAAAGACGTGAGTGCACTGGATGACATTTAGCGTCTGAGAGCTTTACAAATTGAGACAGACAGCTCTGCTGTCTCACCTTTGGAGCATTTGTCCATATCATCTGATGTCTGGAGCCAGGCAGTCACCTTGGCCTGACTGTTGCAGTTTAGGGGGAAAGAAGTGGCAGCGTGCGCTGTGGACTGCCTGCGCATAGACATATGCTGCAATGACACACAAAGGTCAGTGCAATAACAATTTCCATCACCATCTATTTCCTCAATATTAGCAGCATTGTAAACTGTGGGTAAAACATGGACATATCTATTTTAAAGAGACAGCTGGGAGCTGACACATGTCCTAATGGAGTACTGCTGAATGGACGTGTACCTTTTTAATAGCAGTACCATCAGAGATGCTGGGGGAGGTCGGTGAGGGATAGTGGGTATGGTAGTAGCGGTCCTCGTTGGGGTACGTGGCAATCTCATTTTGACGATACAGCCGATGGTGGCGCAGCTTGGACACCCACTCATCAAACAGCTCCTGTGACTTTATCTATAAAGCAGATACAACAATAATAATAATAAAACTAAAATAAAAACACATCAAGGTCAGGTTAAGGTGGTAATGTGTGATGCAACCAGGTCCATAAGGACTCAGTGTAAGAAGAAAAACAAACAAACAAACAAACAAACAAACAAACAAACAAACAAACTCCCACTGAAAATTCCATTGCTTTTATCCATCACCCCCCCCCCCCACCCCTCCACCACCACCACCAAAGAACAAAAAACAAAAAAGCAAAACTGCCAGTTGTGGTTGCTAGAATAATTCTGTAAAAAAACAGTAACACTGCTAAATTACAGTCATTTTACAGTATAAAACCATTGTCATTTCCAAAAAAATGAATACAATGAGAACGTGTACAGGCAGCCTTGAACCAGGGATATTCTGTTTAGGAATCAAGCACATAAAAAGCTTACACTACCATTCTGTTACATGGCGTGAAACAGTCTGCAGAATCACTTTTATACTGTTGATACATTCAACTTACTCAATTCTAAACAACCATATTTTTTTTACAAACTCCTCATATTTTGTACAAATACAGTAAACATATGTTCATAAGATAACAAATAAATAACAGCGCAGTCAACTTCAGTCAAATTCACAGGTTGATCTGTAAAGGTATGTACATATTTTTACTGTTTAAAAAAACAAAAAACAGAATTATTCTGGAAACTGTAGTTGCCAGTATTTTAACTGCAAAACAGTAGATTTTTATTTATTTTTTTATTATAGAATTTTTTTTAATATTTATTTTTCATTTTTTACATGGACGGTGACACACTTTTTGGAACGTCACCTTGGTATACCACTGCAAACTGTATGGTACAGTATTGCTCAATTTCTCTGGAATGAGCAGTTCTCAAAAAACAGAGCAAGAAGGAGACAAGTGAGGGAAGCCACCAAGATGACCAGATAACTCTAACGGAGTTATAGTCTTGTGTGGCTGAGAATGGGTAAACTGTGCATATTACAATTTTTGACTATTGCCTCACAGCTTCATGTTGGGGTGGAATAGAGAAGGATTTTAAGAAAACAGTTCAAATCTAGCTTTGTGTCTCCCATGTGCCTTCTGTCACTGAAAATTCATATACTCTTTTCAGGAAAATCCTTCTCTATGGCACTCAATGATGAAGCTGTATAACTGGTGAGGCAACATATAAAAGTTGCACATTTATTCCAATCACAGCCATAGAAGCCTTAAATTCCTTCAGAGATGTCAAGGGTTTCCTTGGTGTCTTCCTTCCCTAGCTTTCTTCTTGCACAACAACCATACAGGTTCATACCAATATTATTTCCTAATGATTGATGTAAATGAAATTCAAAACATATTCAGTGACATGGAAATGGCTAATTGTTAAATGATTGATGAGGTATTTTGATGTTTGCAGATGACATTGTGATCTGTAGTGAGAGTAGAGAGCAGGTTGAGTCTAGCCTGGAGAGGTGGAGATATGCTCTGGAGAAAAGGGGAATGAAAATCAGCAGGAGCAAGACTGAGTACATGTGTACGAATGAGAAGGAGCCCAGTGGAATTGTGTGGTTACAAGGAGTAGAAGTGGTGAAAGTAGATGAGTCGAGACTTGGGGTCAACTGTCCAAAGTAATGGAGAGTGTGGTAGAGAGGTGAAGAAGAGAGTGCAGGTAGGGTGGAGTGGGTGGAGAAAGGTGGCAGGAGCGACCGAAGACTATCAGCAAGAGTGAAGGGGAAAGAAGCGAGTTTGTGAGACCAGCTATGTTGTTTGACTTATAGATGGTGGCACTAACAAAAAGACAGGAGGCAAGAGCTGGAGGTGGCAGAGCTGAAGATGTTGCAATTGTCTTTGGGAGTGATGAGAATGAACAGGATTAGAAATGGACATATCAGAGGGACAGCTCAGGTGGGACGATTTGGAGATAAAGTCAAGTAGGCAAGACTGAGATGGTTTGTACATGTGCAGAGGAGGAACCCGGGTATACAGGGAGAAGGATGCTGAGGATGAGAAAAGGGAGGAGAAGAGGGAGAACAAAGAGAAGGTTTATGGATGTGCTGAGGGAGGAAATGCAGGTGGTTGGTGTGACAGAGGAAGATACAGAGGACAGGGTGAGATGGAAACGATTGATCTGCTGTGGCGACCCCTAACGGGAACAGCTGAAAGAAGAATAAGAAGGTTAATGAGATATTTTCGTTAAACCCCATGGATTAAAGGGGAAAGGCGATACTCCAAGCACATCTTGATTGTGGTTTACCTTCAGGTGATAAATGTTTTCCTCAGCATCGAGGTCAATGCACTTGGCTTTCTTCTTAATGGCCATGACAGAGAGACCAACATCCATGCAGCCGTGCAGCTTCCCTTTCTCAATCTACAAGACGACGTGTCACACAATTAAAAATGTAAATGTTTCGAGTCCTGATGCTCCACAGACTCAACAACATACTACATGATTAATGAGGCAATTGTTGTGTGGGCCGCCAGAAGAGGATGTACTGCTGGCCCACCACCAAAGGGCGCCCTGCCTGAAGTGCGGGCTTCAGGCACGAGAGGGCGCTGCTGCCACGGACACAGCCGGGAGTGACAGCTGTCACTCATTAATTCCTGACAGCTGTCACACATTCTTCATCATCGCACTCCATAAAGACCAGACGTCATCTCCACCTCATCGCCGAGATATCATACTTCATTGGAGGTAATACTCTCAGCCTTTTTGTGAGAATTATAAATCTGTTATTGTGAGTGTTTGCAGGAGAACCGGTCGTTTTTGCGGAGGCTGTGCAAGACACCACCGCTGTTGTTACTGGGTGTACACACACCCACACTTGACTGTCTTTGTTCTTCGCCAGCAGTACCAGATCCGACAGTCGGGGACGGTGATCACCTGGGAATTCGGGACTTGGCGGCTCCAGTATTCACCAGGTTCTGTGGGGGCGGAAATCGTGTGGTTCCGGCTCTTCTCAGGACAGACGTCTTCTATCCTCGAGCCTGCCCACACATCACCTTTGTAATTTGACTGTAATTATATTCTGAGATTGTCTGTATGTTCGTTGTGCACGTTTCACAACATTAAATTGTTACCTTTTGGCTCGTCTATTGACCGTTCATTTGCGCCCCCTGTTGTGGGTCTGTGTCACTACACTTTCACAACAGCAATAAAACCTCAAACCTGGCTTTCTGAAGGCTGGTATCTAATCTAATTAGACTGACAAGTAAAATGCATTGCGTGATTGTTATCAGAGATACGAGGTCTGTCCATAAAGTATAGGTCCTTTTTATTTTTTTCAAAAACTATATGGATTTCATTCATATGTTTATACGTCAGACATGCTTGAACCCTCGTGCGCATGCGTGAGTTTTTCCACGCCTGTCGGTGACGTCATCCGCCTGTGAGCACTCCTTGTGGGAGGAGTCGTCCAGCCCCTCGTCGGAATTCCTTTGTCTGAGAAGTTGCTGAGAGACTGGCGCTTTGTTTGATCAAAATTTTTTCTAAACCTGTGAGGCACATCGAAGTGGACACGGTTCGAAAAATTAAGCTGGTTTTCGGTGAAAATTTTAACGGCTGATGAGAGATTTTGAGGTGATACTGTCGCTTTAAGGACTTCCCACGGTGCGAGACGTCGCGCAGCGCTCTCAGGTGCCGTCGTCAGCCTGTTTCAAGCTGAAAACCTCCACATTTCAGGCTCTATTGATCCAGGACGTCGTGAGAGAACAGAGAAGTTTCAGAAGAAGTCGGTTTCAGCATTTTATCCGGATATTCCACTGTTCAAGGAGATTTTGTTAATGAAAGACGTGTGGACGGGTCCGCGCGTCGGGACGCAGCCGGCGCAGTGCGGCGGCACAGGAAAAACACCTCCGTGTTGATAACCATTTGTAAAATCCAGGCGGCTTTTGATGGCTTTCAGTGGAGTGAGTATATGAGTGTTGGGAAGGTGTCGTGACACGGACCCACAACAGGGGGCGTTAAATGAACGGACAATGGATAAGCCAAAAAGTAACAATTTAATGTTGTGAAGCGCACAACGAAGTACAGACAATAACAATATTGCGGAATGTCAATCATACACAAGGTGGCGTGTGGCAGGCTCGAAGATAGAAGACGTCTGGTGATAGAAGAGTCGGAATCCACACAGCTTCCACCACCAACGGATCTGAAGAACACCGGAGCTGCCAAGCCCTGCGCCCCACGTGGCCACAGTCTTCAGCAGTCAGACCCGGTACTGCTGGCAGAGAACAGAAACAGTTTGATGAGCGTGAGTACGCACACTCAGTAATCCCACAGTCTGTGTTAAGTTAGGAGGGAGAACCTCCACCTCCGAATCACACACTCGTGCAGCTCCCGAGATAACCACTTATCTGGGTGGGGTGGGAGGCGAAGCCGTCGCAGTCCACACCAAACGCCAACTCAGCAGACAGGGTATCCATCCCAGGAAAACAGCTGCAAAAGAGATCAGACTAATGCTCGAATTAAAGTTCAGCAGAGAATTACCTGTACGGTAGATGATTTCTCGGCGAGGAGGTGGAGTTGCAGTCCGGCCTTTATGGAGATGGTGATGAGTTGACTGAGTGACAGCTGGTGCTGATGAAGAGTGACAGCTGTCACTCCCAGTGGCTCCGGCGCCCTCTCGTGCTTGAAGCCCGCACTCCAAGCAGGGCGCCATCTGGTGGTGGTGGGCCAGCAGTACCTCCTCTTCAGCGGCCCACACAACAATGAGAAATTGTTTAACAGCTGGACATGTTCCAACTTGTCCTTAAGGCTTCCAACAGAGGTGTTTTTCCTTTGGCGGAGCGTTGCGGCGGCTGCGAGCCGACGCTGCAATCCGTCCGCACATCTTTCATTAAAAAAATCTCCTTTAACAGTGGAATATCCGGATAAAATGCTGAAACCGACTTCTTCTGAAACTTCTCTGTTCTCTCACGACGTCCTGGATCAATAGAGCCTGAAATGTGGAGGTTTTCAGCTTGAAACAGGCTGACGACGGTGCCTTTGAGCACTGCACGACGTCTCGCTCCGTGGGAAGTCCTTAAAGCGACAGTATCACCTCAAAATCTCTCATCAGCCGTTAAAATTTTCACCGAAAACCAGCTTAATTTTTCGAACTGTGCCCACTTCGATGTGCCTCACAGGTTTAGAAAAAATTTTGATCAAACAAAGCGCCAGTCTCTCAGCAACTTCTCAGACAAAGGAATTCCGACGAGGGGCTGGACGACTCCTCCCACAAGGAGTGCTCACAGGCGGATGACGTCACCGACAGGCGTGGAAAAACTCATGCATGCCCACGAGGGTTCAAGCATGTCTGACGTAAAAACATATGAATGAAATCCATATAGTTTTTGAAAAAAATAAAAAGGACCTATACTTTATTGACAGCCCTCGTAAAGCTCACCGGCGGCTAACAGCCTTTGATACACAGGCAGATATTCTGGGAGATGTAGTCAGCAAAACAACAATGAAAATTGAAAGGACACTTTTGTTTTCTTTTGTAATCCTGAGAAACAGACTGCAGCCTTTGTACTCACGTCAGAGCTGCACTTGCTGTACTTCAGGATGCCCTTTTCCAGTGAGAAGTATCTCTGCAGGGTGAAACCATGAGACAATGAGATGCAGCTGGAATGTAATGCAACAAGCCTAGAAAGTCACACTGACAACTCTTCTGCTCACATTTCCTGTTCAGGTTGGTGTCTGCAGGGAGGCTTGTGTTCAGGCTTTGTCAAAAGCTTTATTTCTCCTCTGCTCAGTTTGTAAATGTGATTTGTTTCACAACCCCCCCCCCCTTTTTTTTTTACAGGAATTAGACTGCTGAAAGCAGAATGAGAAAAGCTAAACTGAATGTCAATACTAAATGTATACAGCTCGATTAACCAGCCATCAGCTCATGCATCTGAAAGGAACACTGAGCCTATATGGAAAAAACCCTTTTACAAAGAGCACACTGCAGCATTGACCCAGGTCAGGAGTCAGGAGTGACTTATTGGAAAATATTCACCTGAGGTCACCCAGATCGTTTACAATTATGGGATGTTGGAAAGTTTTCATATGGGAAATGGGAATGATAATCTATATTATAATATTATCCAGTTTGTCAAAGCCATAGTGAGCCTAAAGTACACATCCTCCAGTAACCTCCATACATCTCACCGCTGGCCTCTCATTTGGATTAGATATCTAATGTCATGAGCTGGATAGGCGTGGCACAGAAGGAGGTTGAACACAAATGCAGACTCAAAATACTGAGGTATACGTTAAAGGCTTTATGTCAAAAATCAGGCTGGGGTTCGGTACACAAAAAGGCAGTCCGAGAAGCAGCGGCACAGGCAGGGGTCAGGCAGAGGCGTAGTCAACAACAAGCATGGTTCAAAAATACCAGGAGACACAATACATGGGCAGAGGCAGGAGCAAGGTCAAAAAACAAAGCACGGTCAAAAATGGCAAGGCATATACAGAGCAAAAACAAAGGCTGGAACGTGGACAAAAAATCACAACGAACTAGCATGGAGTGGAGAAAGTGAGGAGCTTAAATAACAGGTGCAAGTAATTAGGGAAACAAGGCACAGGTGTCAGGGAAGGTTCTGGAAGAGGTGTGGTCAGATGAGACAGAGGTGAGACAGGAGTCAAGAGAGTGCAAGAAGACAGAGCAGACAGAATTACAATGAAGGTGAGAGAAGCAGATGCAGGATAGTGCAGGAAGACAAATGCAAAGTGAACAGGACCTGACAAGATGGTAAACCTAACCACAGTGATCAAAATAAAACACCAAGACAAAAGATGAACAAAACCCAAGTCCCAATACACAAGAAATAAAATAAAGAAAACCTGACATGAAGGAACAAAGAATGAAACCATGAAACAAATGTAAGAATAAAAGACTAAGACCAAACCAGAATGGAACTATGTGGAACCATAAACAGATAATTCAACATAAGACAAAAGAAAAGCAAACAGGAAATAAAACTAATGAATATACAAAGGTAGGAATGAAACTAGACACATGACTAAAGTAAGATAAACAGGAAATAACTGAAACAGAACAAAAAACCATTGACAAAAGTATTACACACAGGAACAAGATAATCAGAACCAAAGTATGATGAGACTAGATTAATAACTAAAATAAAATGACCAAATAAAAACAATAAGGGACAAAACATGACTGGGCCAGACTGGGGAACATGTTGCTTCATGCAAATTTTTTTTTTTTTTACACCAGCTTTGATTTCACACTGACTGTTCTACTATTGTCCTTGTGCCCTTGTGCACCTTGGGCCGTACAGGATCACAACTGCTGCAATGCAACACTAATATTATGACCAATACATGCCCCCACAGAGCTCCATCAAGCTCCCAGGAATGGTTTCTCAGACTTTCCTCAGGGTGTGAATACTTACGTCCACTCAACATGGTCTCTTTCATGGTAAGGGTTCTATCCCACTGGGTTGTGACAGTGTGCGAATGGCAATTGCTAGGGAATTCACTTGATTTCATGTGATGTTTCGCTGGGCGTCACGATTCCCTTGCTTGAGTCACAGGGCGTTGCAGGGCATCACGCCTACATTTCCTACAGTTTAAAGTTAGTGAGGTGACAGAGGTCTTCATCACACACTCCCACACAGTCCCAGTGCCACCACGGGCAGTGGGAAGCCCTCTGAATGCAGTCCCCACAACTCATAACGTGCGAGAAATGTGAGACAACTTTGTGAGGGGTTGAGAATAGATGAAACTACATTGTGATTAACTGGAGACAAAAATGCGGATCTGACATTTCCCTTGGAAGCCACATGAGCTGCCCTGGGAGCATGCCAAAATAGAAAAGATGATCAAAAAGAGACAGTGCTTCTGGAAGTAACTGAGCATTAACACATGGTAAGTGGGCTGGACACACCTTTGGGCTTTAGCACAGCAGTGAATGAATACCGGTCATTCCTGAGAACCTAGGAAGACATCTGTCCACAGGAGAACGTTGCGTGAGAGCCGTAGATGACGGTGACAGCCAGGACCTGTTCTCACTGGACATTACATATTTCATCCTGCGGGAAATAATTTTCTAAGCGGGTGAGTGTCCTGTTCACAGTTTTCTTTGTGTTGTACTTTTTTCTCCTCTGTGGAGCCAAACTAGGCTTTGTTATTATTATTTATATTTATTTATTATTATTTTATTATCATTTTTTATTTTATTTTATTATTATTTACAGGGCTGTTCTTTACTGGGTACAGTTCTGGAAATTTCCACAGCCTCTGTTCACATAATACCAGAATAATAGCTGAATAATATTTGTGCACAAAGTCTCATCATTTCAGTCATGAGTGGCGTTAGACATCCACCAGCGTGCCACACGGCATTCACGTGCAAATCAGCAGATCCTTGCATCTGCAAAGACTGTGCTTGACATTTTGTGAGCGGCACTCACACCATATGTATGCAGACATCTTTGTCGGGAGTCCATATGATATCCGGCTGGTATTTGGCCCACATTCTGGCGACATACGCTAAACTGTCGTTAGTACCAATTCACTGAGATGCCAACTGTGATTTGTCTCTCATCCACATGTCTGGTTGCAAATTTGCATGTCCAGTTACTCTCCAACAGTTGCAGCACAGTGGGATAGTAAGCAAGCAGCACCCCCAGTGCTGCACAATGAAGCCAATGCAAAAGTGCTAAAATCTGAAGTTCCTTGAATGGCCAGTGGAAGTTGCTTTCAAAAGCAATTCAATCCTCACAGTCACAATAGAAATTAATATGTTTTCAGTCTGGTACCAAAAAACGAAAACGGTTTTGGTCTCTGTAGTTAGTTTCCTTATGCATGACAACTGTACAGAGGGTGATTTAAAAAAAAACTCTAAGATTTTTTAAGACATTAAGTTATTAAATGAGGGGCGTGGTTGCTATGAGTGACAGCTTGTGTGCTAGGTCACGATATTCACACTCGTATTACTGTGGACTCAACTGTGTTTGTCCTTTGTGAGCTTTTTATTGCAAATGTCTGAGATAATACGGCTTCCTCTGTGGTTAATTGCATTAACAGACCATCTAAGAAGTCTGTGCTCCACCATTTCCCTGAAGTGAAATTTCAGCATTATTTAATTTTGCATTACCTAATTTCAAATTAGGATAATTAAGAATTGAAATACTTACGCCAGTGTCTTTTTCCCATTATGCATTGTACCATCATCATTCCGTTAAGCTGCAGCACAGTTCTTGTTCGATTTACTGCAGTTAATTAGTGATTTCTTGGACTTCCTGAATTGAGAATTGATTTTTTTCCCATGCTTTTGAATGGGTTACTGCTAATAAATATAGATTTTATAGTTCTAAGTGTAAGCTAATGCAACATTAAGTACCACAAAGTTTTTAAATGTACCTTATGCCAACCCTTCATTGGCCACTTTCTTCTCTTTAGCATGTAGCCTTCCTGCTTATGTGGCTCCATGACGTTACTGAAGCCTCCACGCAGACCTTCTACTATTTCCCAGCTGTCCTGTGGGCACAGAAGATTTTAATGAGAACCACAGAGATTTGATATATGATGACATTAGCACCTGTGCACACATTTAGAGATCCACTCCAGGTTATACAACATTAACCTAATGAATTGTTCACACAAAGTCATGTTAGAGCCCATACGGCAGTGGTTTGGTCCTCACATACATAGAGATCTATAACAATCTGCATTTTGAGCCTAGTTGGAATTTAAGACATCTGTATTTCAAATCTAACTAAAACACAACAACAGTTAAAGATATTTCTAAATAAATTTTATAACCCATTTTCAGACATCCACAATAGCATCTTAGATGTTGCAGTTTTACTCATCACAGTTATGAGTAAACGTATGGCTGTACTTGAGACAGATGACATAAAAGGAAATGAAAAAAAAAAAAAAAAGAGAGAGATACTTTTGCAAGATTTTTGAGATGTCCCTTTTAGGGGTCCTGTAATATTTCACTTTCATTACATGTAAATAACACAAACACATAAATAAATGTAGCTATTTTACAAAATACATTAACATTAGTTTCTGTAATGCTAAGGTGAAAACATATCTATGGTACATTAAAATCAAAACAAATCAAATCAATTAATGGACTGTATAACACACGCTTTGATGTAACATAAGTACATCATTACTTTAATAGGTTGAAAGCATATGTGCGTGAACACAGACACACACACACACACACACACACACATACACACACACACACACACACACGGTCAGCCTCATATTTTAGATAACAACCTGCTGCATTGGAGCCCTTATTTTCGCAGTTCACATGGTACTCAGGTCAGGTAGCATCACACTTTACTGACTACGTAGTAGCAGCTGGCTAGGATGCACTTTAATTACAATCCAAATGGGCCAGCACGTGCTGCGTGCAAGTTAAGGCGCGCATTTTTAAAATTAAAATGTACCTCCTTTGTACGGCATGCCAGAGCATTGCAGTGATATGACCTGCTGTCACCGTTTATCATCATTCACTTGAGTCTCATGAATGTCACAAATTGCTCTATGAAAATTAATGATGACAACATACACACAATGCAATGCAACTTACTACACCTTAACTAAAGTGACATGAAATATACAATGACATGGCTAAAGTTCTAACTGACTTAACCTCCCCCCAGAGAGATCAATTCGGACCATTTCTGTTCAGTCTGTCAGTTATTCCATGTGGAAAGAGCAGCATATTTAAACACTTTTTTCCAAGTTCTGTCCTCACTCTTGGGACCACCAAATGTTGAACAAAATAAGAGTGAAGGCCATATTGATTTTGGGTGATACACATGTAGGTAGACATATCAGGAGGAACTATAGCAAGAGTAGTTTTATATATAAAGATCAACCAATGAGAGAACCTGCGCACATACGGCCAATTAGCAGTAGCATACAAAATACAATGATGTGTGCGATATCCACAACCAAAAATAAACCACAGAGCAGAGTGGTACACAGCATCTAATTTCTTAAGATTCTGATCAGGGACAGTAAAAAAAACAACAAAAAACAAAACAACAACAACAACAACAACAAAAAAAACCCAAAGAAAAAGAAGTTGCTGATATCAAGTACTGTCTTGTCTTGATGGTGAAATTGGATCTGTTCCTGAAGTGGAAACTAGAGGTGGGCGATTTACCAAGTAAATACAGGCCCAGTATCGCCGATATTGATACTGATACCGATACTTTTTTATATTTAAGCTTCATAGATCCAAAGGATCCAAAAGACGTAGGATAGAATTTTGCCAAACATTGTACATGACAACAAAATACTTTATTATCACAATCAACATTTTTGTTTAAAAAAATATCACTCAACACAACTTAAAACAAAATCTCCTGAGGTAGAGGGCTGACAAACCACAATACAAGAGTGCGTTACTCCGTGTTGTGTGACACAGCGCAGCGCTGCTGCTACAGACAGAGAGTAGACTTTGATGAATCTGCATGCGCAGCAGTCAGTGCGTGCAGGAGAGAAAAAAAGCTTGAGTATTGATCTTTTTACACGAGGATCGTTCAATATCAATACCACCATAGGTATCGATATTATCAATATTAGGATCGATCAGCCCACCTCTAGAGGAACCTCAAATCATAAGACAGGCACGCAATTGATCAACAAAGTTGTTATTTATCATCGCTGCATCAGATTCACAAGAAAAATACACATCAGTAGGCCAATATCATGAACTGCTAATAAAAAGCTATTGTTTTAAACATCTAAAAGCAAATGTGCTGAACAGGCACATCTGTTTTCTACATGTTCATAAAGCCCCAAGCACACACATAGTCTTACAAAGACAAATATGTGTCGGCTGAACAGCGTGATTAGTGCTGATGCTCCACTCTGGGCAAAGTCATGTATGAGGTCTGTGAAGTCCAATTTCCGGGTAATATCACTCCGTATGCAGAGCGCTGACAGACTGTTTAACCTCTCCGGGGACATGGTTGAGTGCACGCAAAATTTTATGAGCGTTATTTCACTGAAGGTGACAGACTGACACACACACACACACACACACACACACACACACACACACTGGTAATGATCTGTGTGAATAAAATAGACTTGTTGCGTACTTAAATCAAAGAAGAGTGTGAATGTTGTTTTAAAACGTGCACTCGTGGCTTGTGGTGAACTCAGCAGCAGAGCTGACCGGCTGCTTGTGGTGCTCTCTGTGTATATGTAACAAAGCCAGAGGAAGGTTGTACAATATCAATCAATCAATCAACTTTTTTCTTGTATAGCGCCAAATCACAACAAACAGTTGCCCCAAGGCGCTCCACATTGCAAGGCAAGGCCATACAATAATTATGAAACACAGTCTACGTCTAAAGCAACATAACCAAGGGATGGTCCAGGGTCACCCGATCCAGCCCTAACTATAAGCCTTAGCGAAAAGGAAAGTTTTAAGCCTAATCTTAAAAGTAGAGAGGGTATCTGTCTCCCTGATCTGAATTGGGAGCTGGTTCCACAGGAGAGGAGCCTGAAAGCTGAAGGCTCTGCCTCCCATTCTACTCTTACAAACCCTAGGAACTACAAGTATGCCCGCAGTCTGAGAGCGAAGCGCTCTAATGGGGTAATATGGTACTACGAGGTCCCTAAGATAAGATGGGACCTGATTATTCAAAACCTTATAAGTAAGAAGAAGAATTTTAAATTCTATTCTAGAATTAACAGGAAGCCAATGAAGGGAGGCCAACACGGGTGAGATATGCTCTCTCCTGCTAGTCCCCGTCAGTACTCTAGCTGCAGCATTCTGAACCAACTGAAGGCTTTTTAGGGAACTTTTAGGACAACCTGATAATAATGAATTACAATAGTCCAGCCTAGAGGAAATAAATGCATGAATTAGTTTTTCAGCATCACTCTGAGACAAGACCTTTCTGATTTTAGAGATATTGCGTAAATGCAAAAAGGCAGTCCTACATATTTGTTTAATATGCGCTTTGAATGACATATCCTGATCAAAAATAACTCCAAGATTTCTCACAGTATTACTAGAGATCAGGGAAATGCCATCCAGAGTAACGATCTGGTTAGACACCATGCTTCTAAGATTTGTGGGGCCAAGTACAAAAACTTCAGTTTTATCTGAGTTTAAAAGCAGGAAATTAGAGGTCATCCATGTCTTTATGTCTGTAAGACAATCCTGCAGTTTAGCTAATTGGTGCGTATCCTCTGGCTTCATGGATAGATAAAGCTGGGTATCATCTGCGTAACAATGAAAATTTAAGCAATACCGTCTAATAATACTGCCCAAGGGAAGCATGTATAAAGTGAATAAAATTGGTCCTAGCACAGAACCTTGTGGAACTCCATAATTAACTTTAGTCTGTGAAGAAGATTCCCCATTTACATGAACAAACTGTAATCTATTAGACAAATATGATTCAAACCACCGCAGCGCAATGCCTTTAATACCTATGACATGCTCTAATCTCTGTAATAAAATTTTATGGTCAACAGTATCAAAAGCAGCACTGAGGTCCAACAGAACAAGCACAGAGATAAGTCCACTGTCCGAAGCCATAAGAAGATCATTTGTAACCTTCACTAATGCTGTTTCTGTACTATGATGAATTCTAAAACCTGACTGAAACTCTTCAAATAGACCATTCCTCTGCAGGTGATCAGTTAGCTGTTTTACAACTACCCTCTCAAGAATCTTTGAGAGAAAAGGAAGGTTGGAGATTGGCCTATAATTAGCTAAGATAGCTGGGTCAAGTGATGGCTTTTTAAGTAATGGTTTAATTACTGCCACCTTAAAGGCCTGTGGTACATAACCAACTAACAAAGATAGATTGATCATATTTAAGATTGAAGCATTAAATAATGGTAGGACTTCCTTGAGCAGCCTGGCAGGAATGGGGTCTAATAAGCATGTTGATGGTTTGGATGAAGTAACTAATGAAAATAACTCAGACAGAACAATCGGAGAGAAAGAGTATATGTATCATGGAAATTGACAGAAACTTGACAACAATTGTTTAACCACCCAGCCCGACTGGATGATGATATTAAGGCTCCGTAGTACAATAATTATTAATCATACTTACATTTGACCTCTTGCTAAACCGATGTCTCGCCTCCTCGAATAATCCCCACGGGCTCTAGATTGGGTAGTATTTATAAAATAGCTGACATTTTTCAAGGGTGGTAATAAATTATGCAAAGTCTCTATAATGAGTTGGAATGGTGTGTGAATCCAGAATGTTATTAGAACCTTAAATCTCAACAGTTTTTAGAAGAAGAACTCAACCCTTTTATTTCCTGTTAATTACGTAATTTTTTATGTTAATTTGCTGTCTTAATGTATTTATAAATTGTTTAGGTTCTTGTTATCATATAAATACTAATATTATTATCACTATTATTATCACAATGGAAATAAGTGTTTTCACTTGTGCCATCCATATGTGCTTACACTGAACTTACTAAATAAAATCATGCATGCATGCACACAGGCGCGCACGCACACACACGCACGCACGCACACACGCACGCACACACTTAATATATAAGTGATTTATTGCCCCCTGCTCGAATGGTGGATGAGTCCAGAATGTAATTATCCCATTGTTCACTGGTCTTGGCTAATATCTGTAGTTTCTCCAAAAATATTACTGTCCAAAAGAAACCAGTTGGGGGCCTCAGGCCTATATAAGGCTGGGCTTTGCTGCACTGTGGAGATAGTGTTGGTGACGGGATAATGCAAGCAGCAGGAGGAACACTACGGGGCTGTTCTGTAAATATGTGTAATAAAGTTGTCATTCTTTTCCGAAGATGCAGTCTTTCTTCTTCGAGACACACACAAACTGTTAAGCACAATAATTAGTCATATAAATGTTCCATTTTGGTGGCATTCATTCTTGACCCAAAATACATAAGCATACCAAACAAATGTGAGCTTTCCCTAGTTTGTCCGTGATCAAAGTTATACACACGCATGCAGGCACGCCCGCAGACACACACGGAACTTTTTGTCTTTTCTACATTCTGCTGCAAGCAGGTGCTTTTATTCTTGTCAATTTGAGGGAAGAAAATATCCTTTGTATGAAATGCATTTGTAGTATGGATTTGCACGATTAATTGAATTATTTTCATGATTTTGCTAAGACAGGTTTATGTGCTGCTTTATTGTCGAGTGACTGTTTGCACTGCTGTACATTGTTTTCAAGCACTTCCAGCTCAACATGGCGACAGCTGATGGTTCCACATAGTAGTGATACATAGGCAGTACGGGGTGCCAACGCTCTAGTACCTCATCTATGATTTTATGCCAACAAAGCTAAAGTCAAGAGTTCAACCACTAAGCTACATGTAGTGTAGCTTTTCCATGCTTAAATAAAACACAGCCTGATGAGTTTTTGCATACATGATCGTATCAACTTTCACTTCATCATTCCAGTTACACATTCACAATAACTGTCTAATCTCGCACTTTACAGGTATCATTTCCTGTCTGAGATTAGGATGCTCAAATCAAATCCCTGACAGATAAAATGAAGAGATAAGGATGATACTGTATCACAGACTAATCCAGATTTGTTGTGTTGAGAATTCCAGGAAAATGGCTATGGAAAGATAAACAAAGTGAAAACAGAGGAATTAGTGATATTGTGGAGGACACAGAAAATAGTCTGTCAACTCTGCTCCACTTTAAATCAATCCTAGTTGGTAGAAGCTTTAAGGGGTCACTTGAAGCAAAATAAATTTTTGTATACAGCTACCTGTCAGTGTCCTTGGACCAAACACTTCATGCAGACTATCTCAGTCCACCCAGTTTTCAGTGGGCATTGGACTATGCTGGGGAAGTACCCTATGATGGCTTGCATATCCGTGGTGAAACAACTCATTTTAGACATACTTACATATGTATATGTCAAGAGGGCATGGCTAACAGAAGTTTCTTTTCAATTAAAGCAAAAGATACAAAATGGGTTCTTTCTTGGAGACCTGATCATGAGGTATTTTGAGGATGCACTGTATCACCTCAGTGTCTATGGGGATGTTTTTGTGACCAATATTAGTCTGGACAAAAGCTGCTTAATTTAAACATTAAACATCAAACATTAAACTATAAATATCAGAGAAAAAAAGTCAGGTACACAGCAAATTCAGCAGTGTTAAATGTATAGTGATAAAGCAACAAGGAATCAATGTGTTTTCATAAGCTTAGAATGAGCCTTTCATACCTACACGGGAGGGGCCCCCTCATGGAGGCTGCCATGTTGCACCACCATGTTGGTACAGGAGCCCAAAAGGAACATACTTATTCTGTCTTTACTATTTTTCAGTGCGACCAGAAGACTGAAGAAGAAAGAAGAAGAATCAGTGGTTTCTCTCCTATACAATGTCTACTGGTTACTAGTGCAGGTTAACAAGTTTAATGACCCTGAATTTTATGAAACAAAGTTTCGTATATATTACTTATCACAAGAATTGGCAGAGGAGCATGTTTCCCCGTGTGCTAAAATAGAGAAAATAGAAACAGAAACAGTATTGTAACCAGTGATACAATATGCAATGTGCAATCTCACCACTGGATGGCACTAAATCATACACACTGCAGCTTTAAAGCAGGATCCCCTTACTCTGACCCATGGGACCCTGGTGTGGTATGGCAACAGCTCAGTGGCTGATTAGAAGGCTTTACAGAGAGCCATCAAATCAGCACAAAGTTTTATAAACACCCAGCTTCCAGCCGTAAAAGACCTTTACACATTCTGCTGTCTGGAAGACATCCTGCACTCTAAAGGACCCGTCTCAACCAGTTCATCCCCTGTTTGAACTTTTGTTTTCAGGAAAAGGTTACAGGTCCATCACAGCGCTCACCACAAGACTATTAAACAACTTATTCCCAAAAGCATCACCGCACTCAACCATACACATCCTCAATAGACTCATGTAGCACAATACTTCTACAGTTTTTTTTTAAACTTTGTATTTACTTCATATTGTTGTACAGTTGACCAAAACGTCTGTGCTGTAGTATGTCCACTGAGCAAAATTTAAGTATTATTTAATATGTACGTTAGCAGGCATCAATAGCTTGCTGACTTTAGCGATACTGATTACGGCCACTGAGTCATAATGCAGGTCGCAGCTTTAATACAGGGATTAAAGCAAAAAATAAATAAATAAATAAATAAATAAATAAATAAATAATTAAATAAAAAGAAGGAAAAAAACAAGAAAAAAATCTTTGACTGAAACTTTTTTTATAAATAAATAATTAAATAAAAAGAAGGAAAAAAAACAAGAAAAAAATCTTTGAAACTTTTTTCACAGCCAAATCATAAGGTGTTCACCATCTGCCTTTTAATCAAAACTCTTTTATGACCGTGAAACAAGGTGAAGACAGCGAAGAAAACAGCAAATTTTTCTGCTGAACAAGATTATATTTCACTCACTAACCATTGCTGTTCTTTTCTAATGCAGCATCATATTGTAGAAAGACTTTAACCTGCACATTATTTAAATATTTCAGGATAAACATACATTCAGTACCTTCATTCAGTACCAATTAAAATCTCAGGCCTGTAGCCAGGATTTGAAATGGCTGTTGGGGGGGGGGGCTCAAGACCCCCAGAAAGGTTTGAGGTTTTGATGTCCAGGGATACATTCTGGAAGGTTTTTTGATTACTATTTTCTCACCCCATTCCCTCAATTTGCTTAAGGGCCCCTTCACACATAGTATGATTAAGTACAACTCAAGGCGACTCACGGCGGAACAGCTCGTATGAGCGAACCACAAAAACACTGTGCTGACAGGCAGCCATGCATGATGTCGCTATGACAGTTCATGCATGAGGGAACACAGTGTGAGCAGCTGCTATGAAGAAAAACAAACAAACAAACAAACAAAAATAAAAAAATACATGCTTTCGTGCATGTGGGAACATAGTGCAAGCAGCTGCAGCATGTGTAACCACATTTCGCAGCTGCTGTGAAAATTAAAAAAAAAAACACATGCCACCCACAGGATTCGAACCTGTGCTTTCCAAAAGCTCTGATTGGCAGTCAGAAACTTTTCCACTGAGCTACCATTGCTGTCCTGTGAAAAGTGTGGGAAAATGCCTGATATCAAGAAGGACATGACCAAGGTCTGTAATTTTTATCATAGGTACACTTCAACTGTGAGAGACAGAATCTTAAAAAAAACACTCTAAAAATAAAAAAAGGTCACATTGTATGATTTTTAAATAATAAATTAGCATTTTATTGCATGAAATAAGTATTTGATCCAGTAGAAAAACAGACATTAATATTTGCTACAGAAACCTTTTTTTTTGCAGTTACAGATGTCAGACATTTCCTGTAGTTCTTGACCAAGCTTGCACACTGCAGGAGGGATTTTGGTCCACTCCTCCATACAGACCTTCTCCAGAGCTTTCAGGTTTTGAGTTTCAGCTCCCTCCAAAGATTTTTTTTTGGGTTCAGGTCTGGAGACTGGCTCAGCCACTCCAGGATCTTGAACGGGTGAACTTCAAATGGGCCTGGACATGTGTTGGTTTGAGCAGGGGGACCTTGCTGCCCTGCAGGATTATAAACCAAGACAGCGTAGTGTGTTACTAATCTTTGTAATCTTTGTGACTGTGGTCCCAGCTCTCTTCAGGTCGTTGACCAGATCCTACTGTGTAGTTCTGGACTTTCTCAGAATCATCCTTACCCCATGAGAGGAGATCTTGCATGGAGCCCCAGACTGAGGATGACTGACAGTCATCTTATGTTTCTTCCATTTTCTAATAATTACACCAACAGTTGTTGTCTTCTACCAAGCTGCTTGCCTGTTGGCCTGTAGCCTATCCCAGCCTTGTGCAGGTCTACAATTTTGTCCCTGTTCTCCTTATATAGCTCTTTGGTCTTGGTCATGGTGGATAGCTTGGAGTGTGATTGACTGAATGTGTGAACAGGTCTTTTATACAGGTAACAAGTTCAAACAGGTGCAATTAATACAGGTAAAGAGTGCAGAATAAGAGGGCTTCTTAAAGAAAAATTAATAGGTCTGTGTGAGACAGAATTCTTGCTGGTTGGTAGGTGATCAAATACTTATGTCATGCAATAAAATACTAATTCATTATTTAAAAATCATACAATGTGGTTTTCTGATTTTTTTTTTTTTTTTAGATTCTGTCTCTGAGTTGAAGTGTACCTACAATAAAAATGACAGACCTCTATATTCTTTGTAGGTGGGAAAACTTGCAAAATCGAGAGTGGATCAAATACTTATTTGCCTCACTGTGTGTGTCTATACATATATATATATATGCTACGCATAAGAAGTATAAATTAATCAATAATAATAAAAAAATTCCAAACACAACCAGACTAAATAATATTTGTTTTTGTGTTATGTTGTGCAAAGCTGAAAATGGATAATTTTTTTAGCACATTAACTCATCATCATTTACATACTGCTGTCATGTTACCACCTGCTGTCATGTGTGCAATTATTATTAACAAATCACCCACAAAAGGCTCACCAGCCCAACACACAGTTTTTCACTCGTTTTATGGAATCTTAGTATCTTAGTAAATCAGTCATTATGCTGATGCATTATGCTGGATTTTGGCCGACACCTGCAGCAAGAGGGATCGAATGGGCTCTCACGGGGAACTCTCTGTCTTTTAGCCGCTGGTGTGCGCAAGTGGTTGTAGCAACAGGTGTACGAGGCATCAGAAGCAGCTACGATTTTACAACTATTGCATACGATTCCTGCTTCATGTGCAATTCGACCGCATTCGTACTATGTGTGAAGGGGCCCTAATCACAGTGTTTGTTTGCAGACTAAGACTCTTTGCAAAAAGCATACATAGCTGCAAGAATGTAGGTCTACTTGCTTTATGGTATATTTGATATATACTCTACAGAGCAATGTGCTATATTATATATTTTTTTCATCACATTAAACACACAGGCAGATGAAACACCAGAATAACACTGGTCAACACAATTTTTTTTGCATGGAGGTTTTCCAACAGATTTTGGGTCATTTGGGGGCGCTGAATCTGAATCTTGTGTTAGTTTTTGCGAATCACATCATGTTTTTGAGATATGAAAACATATTTCTCATATCAAGCATTGAACCAAAAGCTACAGTCTTGCACACCTCTTCAGCTCCATAAACAATATTACAGCTCTTTATTCACATTTCGCAAACCTGGTTTAAAACTCTCCTTCATGGTGTCAAACTTGTGAGTGAATGAGCGACCTTTGCGTAATCCATCAATATGGAACATGCGGATTGCAAAAAAAAAACAAAAAACATGATGTGATAGAGGAAATCTGAGCTTAGATTTGGTTTCAGCACCCCGAAATTACCCTAAATCAGTTCTCAAAGTCCATGGAAGAAAAATTCTTATTATTTTTTTGGTTGACCAGAATAATCTATTAAACACATGATCGTATGAGCATTAAATCAAAAACAGAGTGCATCAGTCATATTGAAGTCAGAGTGCATCCAATCATATTTAAAGGTATTCTATATTATTTGTCTGATCATAAAGATTCCAAAAAGGTATAGTTTAGACTATCTGTGAATGAATGTTGTGGAGTTATGGGGTAAAAACAGCAAGAACAGTGACAAAGGTCAGTTTCAAATTGTACAGGGGTCAAAAGTTAAAGTGGCTCCGATTTTGGTAAAAAGTGATGCAAATTATTAGTTGGGTGAATACGTTTTTAAAAAGGAATAGTTTGCATCATGTATCATGCTTAGTTATCATGTTACAGGGTAGCATATGTCACATGTCATAGAATCTGTTGTGTGGGCCGCCAGAAGAGGAGGTACTGCTGGCCCACCACCAGAGGGCGCCCTGCCTGAAGTGCGGGCTTCAGGCACAAGAGGGCGCTGCCGCCACGGACACAGCCGAGGGTGACAGCTGTCACTCATCATCTCATGACAGCTGTCACCCATCTACACTTCATCATGCTACTCCATAAAACCCGGACGTCATCTCCACCTCGTTGCCGAGATATCTTCGACCTGTGAAGGTAAACTGCTCAGCCGTTTGTTTTGTCTTTCACAGACAGTTTTTGCTTTTGTGTTGTTTGCAGTCGGTTCTGTGAGTGCTTGCAGCTGGAGGCTGGGTTTGTGGTATGTGGAGGGCTGACGTCTTCGCTCCCCACGCCAAACTTTGATAAGTACTCACTAACACTGCACGTGCCAGGGTTCTGGATTTGAGGTGGAGGTGGAATCTCCACCTTTGTTGCTACTGGATGTACACACACCCACATCTCATTGTTTCTGCTCCTCGCCAGCAGTACCAGATCCGACATTCGGAGACCGTGGCCACCTGGGGACTTGGGACTTGGCGGCTCCAGTATTCTCCAGGTTCGGTGGCGGAGGAAATCGTGTGGTTCCGGTTCTTCTCAGGACAGACATCTTCTATCCTCGAGCCTACCCACACGTCACCTTTGTGATTGACTGTTTGCAAAAATTTATATTCCTCTGTATTGTGGTTGTGCTCATTCACGACAGTAAAGTGTTCATATTCGACTCTTTCATTGTCCGTTCATTTACGCCCCCTGTTGTGGGTCCGTGTCACTACACTTTCCCAACAGAATCCAATGGATGCTGATATTGTTTAACCTTTACTTTGCAAACCAAGCACGCGACACAGTCAAAACTATTCAATTTATTAATCCTATTAGCTCAACCAGTAATTTGCACCACTTTTTACCAAAATTGGAGCAACTTTAACTTTTGACCCTTGTACAAACTGAAATTGACCTTTCTCAGTGTTCTTGCTGTTTTTACCCCATAACTCCAGACCATTCATTCACAGATAGTCCAAACTATACCTTTTTGGAATCTTTATGATCAGACAAATAATATGGAATACCTTTCAATATGACTGGAACATTTTTAAATTTTGACCCCTGTGTAATACTTCAACTGACCCCTTCTTGGCCGCCTATTGAAAGTTCACGTGGGTACCCGGCATTTTTAAAAGAGTAATGTCTAAGGAGTATGTGTGCCAAATTTGGTGCTTGCATCACCATTTGAAGCATTTTTTTCAGTTATCCGCTGCACTAACAGCACACATGCATGCACAAGCATTTCAAATACCAACAAAAACAGGCCAGATGATCTACAAGGGCTTCAGTCCTTACCATCAACCCAACACAAACAATCCAGTGCTGTCATACCTCCGTAGTGATGGGAAGAACAGCATCCACATCTTTTATTTTGACTGGGGTCCACAGACTTGGGAGCAGGATATTCACTTTGAAAATTTTAAGTTCTAAGCAAATTTAGGCTGAAGATGCCCTGAACACTGGTTAGTTTGTATTTATTCAGAGTTTTCATCTTAATAAAACCATTTTTCAGTCTGTGTATTTGTTGTTGGCCTAAATGGATGAACCCAAAGTGTACCCAAAGTACGTGTGTTTGTAAGCGGAACTAAACTTCATTGGATTCATTTTCAAAAAGCTGTTTTCGGGAATGAAAATTTAATGAGTTTGCTGCCTGCAGATAAGCACTCAGGGCGAAGATGACAACAACAGAGTTCATTTGTGCCAATAACAACATCACCAAAGTTTGTTTGTGTTTGTGTGAACATCTGTGGGAGTTGTTGCTGTGTCATACTTTACGAATTAAATAGTTGCTGCTTAAAAATTTTTGGCAACAAAAATTGTGGTGGTAAAACATCCGTCTGTTTTTATGTCAAAATTTTCAAATTGGCAGGACTGTAGTCTGTGTCGTCTGAGATATAATGCAAGAGCATCAAAAACTGCTGTGTGCACAATCTGTGCAAAAGGAACTGCCTTTATGTAACACTTCCATTTCAGGCGCATGCGCGCGCACACACACACACACCGGAAACAACTGGGGGATTAAAGCCCTTGCTGAAGGGCACGTTTGTGATGGTAATCAGAGAGACAAGTGCAGCTGTTTTATTTCTTTTTTAAACCCACATTCTGCACCCTAATTCTCCTGTCTGGTTGGGGATTGAACCGATGAACCACTTCTTTAACCTTTACTTCATTGCTTCATACATTTTGTTGAAACAAGTGGACATCCCTGAAAACTGGAGGACTCTTTCTTTCCAAACATTCAGCATGATGAATAAAAAAAAGTACGAATAACGTCAGACTGCAGGTCAAGTCCAGGGGCGTGCGTGGGTGCCACACTTTGTCGCATCCAGCACACCACAGATCTGCTTCTGGTCCTGGATGGCAGCCATCCTGACAGATAACCAGTCCATCCCCACCGCTGGAAAGTAACCAGCTATCTGCTGCAGCCAGGTGAAATATTAACATGTCCTTGGACTTCTCCAGCTGCTGGGCACCTCAACACTGATGCACAGAGAAACGTGATGCATGACCAAAATTTTTATAGCTGAATGCAAGTGATACTCCTCATCTGAGTCTCCCAAAGTAAATGTTCCTTTGACACGAATAGAAGTTTGCAGCTAACATCAGTTAAATTTGAAACAATGTCAGATTTTATTGTTTTATTTAACGGCTCCGGCAGATGAAGGTCATCCCCATGTGTGCTGCAAGCTCTGCTTCCACAAACACTTCAGCTCACATCAGCAAGACAAATACAAGAGGAATCTTGGAGAAATATCTGAGATTGTTGCAGGAGATAAAGAAAACAAAAAGATGATCTAGCAGCACTATTTCTTAATATTATTTTAATTTGGAAGTAAAGCAATGAAAACAACAGGCAACTCTTTTGAATGTTGGACTGATTTCTTATTATTTATTAATTTCATCACATTCTGGCTCCTGGAAAATATTTATGTCACAAGTAATTACCTCCGCCAAGGAGGTTATGTTTTCGGTCGCGTTTGTTTGTTTGTCTGTCTGTTTGTCAGCAGGATAACTCAAAAGGTTTTGAATGGATTTTGATGACATTTTGTGGAGTGGTTGGAAATGACAAGAGGAACAAGTGATTAAATTTTAGATCACGATCCGGATCCCAATGCTAACGCGTTAGCATTTCTATGGTATTTTCAGTGTTAAAAGTTAGCATTAAGCAGTTGCAGCTGTCATCACGTTCGGGTGCATTATTGTCATATATCTGCAGTTTAGTTGAATAATAAATTGAATTTTGTCTCTTATTTGTTTTTGTCTATAAGCACATGCAATATCAATATCAGTGCTCAGATGACAGTAGCTTCTGGGAAAGGTGCAAGTTGCAATAAACTGTGATGCCAAGCACTAAGGATACATGCTATCCAGTCACAGCAGATGAAACTTTTTTTTACTACTGAGCAAACATCATTGTTACACTTTTTTAGGTTCAATGATTCCACGGCGTGTAGATGTTATGGCGTCAGTGACCCCATGGCCTTGGCGGAGGTTTGCACTCTCTGAGTGCTTCTAGTTTGATTTATTTTTTGGTCATGCAAACAATCCACAGAAAATGAACAATGAAAAGAATAAATCAATTTTTTGATGTGTGGGTGAACTCAAGTTGATCTGGTGCAGCGTAAAAACAATGAGTGCTATAGAAACTGGGCCCCGGGGAGCGCAGTGTTGCTTGTAGGCACTGCCTGCCTTTATCCCAGTGGGCAGTCTCCAATGGGTCACTGGCCTGCTCTCTTTGTTAGGTTTGGGTTCTGTTGGTGGTGGAGGGCTGGGGGTACATGCTTATAGAATGATGATGATGATAATAATAATAATAATAATAATGTACTGTATTTTTACAGTCCATCTTGTAGATGCTCAAACTGCTTTATAGTGATACCTCACATTTACTTCCCCAGCTAAAGCTGGTACCCATTGTTACGACTAGGTGGACTGAGACAATGCAGATTACAGTGGGTTGCAAAAGTATTCAGCCCTTTAGTATTTCACGCATTTTAATTTGTTTATGGCATTCCAAATACAAAAAGTAAATCAGGCTTCTCAATATAAAAATTTCTAAAATTATTTTCCTTAGACTCAAACTGAAAGTAAATCTCTACAAGTTGACATAAATTAATTAGAAATATAAAAGCCAAGATGATGGGTTGCGTAAGTAATCAGCCCCTTTGGTATAATACCTGTAAATAATCAGTTTAATTGCCAGTTTTCTTCAGACAAGTCAGGGGATGGATACATGAACATTTCCAAGTCACTGAATGTGTCTTGAACTTTATTTACATCAATAATGAAGAAATACAGACAGTATGACACTCTATGGTAAAGCTGTGTGGAGTAGACAGTTCTAAAAAACTGAGTGACTGTGCAAGAAGGAGAAGAGTGAGGAAAGCCACCAAAACACCCAGACAACCAGGAAGAAGTTACAGGCTTCTGTGGCTGTGATTGGAGAAATTGTGCACAGTGCATGTTTTGCATTTTGTATTCCCAGTTATACGACTTCACGATGAAGTGGTACAGAGGAGGGTTTTCTTTCACCAAAACATTAAAGCTAGGCTTGCATCAAATGCTATTCACATTCATTCAAAACAAACTGTTTGTGTCAAAATGTGACAACACTTCAGTGTGAGATTGTATGTCTGTGGGGCCGCGGCTCAGCTCCTCACATGTACTCACTTTTCACACCTCGTGTTAAGCACACTCCTCACACACAGACTCATAGATCTCATGGAGACACATAAACACGAAAACTCAATATCCACTCACAGCAAATATTGCTGTGACTGTCATTGTCGTCACGATCGCCTCCTCCAATATAGCACTGTGTGAGCTTTTTTCACAGTTTTAGTCACAATTCACTTTTTAACACCGAGTGTGTGTGTTGCTGCTTAAAAATGAAAGAAACAAATAAAAGAACATTTTTTTTATCATAATATTAAAAATTGCATATTTTCTTAATGGTGTCAGCCAGTTATGACTTAATAAAGTAATATATGCAGGCAAGAGAAAGAAAAACAAATGCCACAGTTTGTGTTCAAATCATTGCATAACATTAGTAAATGTTCTTTGAAATTTAAAGTCAGAAAGAAAAATGTCCTCTGAATACATTCATAAATAATATTGCGATAACACTAAGTGAACTCTGCATCCCGACTTTCACTTAACATTAAAATATAATGGCACCGTAAGAGAACACCTTAATAACATAACATCATTTAATTATTAAGTGGGAAGTGCAGCGTGACCACATGCCCTATTTCACAAGTGCACTGTGTACGGTGGAGTGTTGGATAGCCGTGAGTGGCTGGTGCATGTTACCTGTCGGCTGTCATGTTTGGACGAAGAGCTGCTGTTGCTGCGTGACAGCGAGGAGATGTTCTGTGACATGGATAAGCTGCGTTCCTCTGAGCCCATCTCACTGCAGACTGTCAGGCTGCAACTGGAGTCCCTGGGACATGTCTCCATTTTAAAAAGAAGTGGTGGAGGTGGGGGTCAGGAATAAAGAGGGTGGAGAGGCAGAAGGTTTCAATAGGGGAAGAGCTTTCAAAGCCTTTTAGTGATGTCTCACTGAAAAATGCATTAGGAGTGATTAGTTTTTCCATCTTCTTCATGTCCCAAGAATATAGGATGCTACTGGAAAAGCTGCACAGAAGATATCTCAGCAGCTGCAAACAATGCTGACTGACAAGACTGGAGAAGGTGTTGATGGGAATTGATGGGAACACAGTTTTGAATAATTTACATTTCAGCCTTAAAGACAGTGATAAATTGTGAACTGAGGACAATCATGTCCACATAAATTGTCGTATGTACGAGTGGTGGCGTATGAAGATTACATATAATTACACCACAGTGTTTTATTACATATATGGAAGCAAAACAAAAATATAGAAAACAATTCCCAATGAAATGTACTTGAGCATCAAGGAATGACAAACATTATGGCCCCTGGCTGCTAAGGAAGTTACAGTTTTGTTGTTGTTGGTTGTCGTTGCTCTACATTGACCGAAATATGTGAGAATGACTTTGTTAGTCTATATGTGTTGGTACTGCAGTAGACTGGCAGCTTGTCCAGGGTGTACCACTTGGATGAGTCCCAGGACCCCCTGTGACCCTTAACTAGAATGAGCGGGTTTAGAAAATGGATGGATGTCTGCTTGTTGTTTGTTTGTCACTAGGATTTCTCAAAACACCACAATCAGATTTAATTTAAATTTAGTAGAAAGCAGTTGCTTCAAGAAAGTCAAGCGGTGGATCCAAGTGACAACCTCCAGTGCTGAAATAGTTCCTCAGACAGCATGAAAATGGCAAAGTTTGCAACTTGAGGCAGACTCCAAAAGAAAGTCTCTCCGTAGAAGCCCATGTTAAAATGCCCAACTTTACAACAGAAATAAACATGTTTACAACCTGGTACAAAAAAAAAGTTTTGGTCTCTGTAGCTAGTTTCCCCATCCATGACAGCTTGGTGGGGGGAGAGGGGGTAGAATTGTGAGCTTTAAGTCTTCAAGAAAGAGCCTAAGGTGTCCCAAGCAGAACTGTATTGAAAGTGAGAACATTTGGCTAATATTTGTTTTAGTATTTGTGCTTGTTCCATTCTGTGGTGGCTGCCTTGATTCCACAATTCACTAATGGCTGAATAAAAGACAAACATCACATATATGAATTTATTGAAGCGTGGTATCATGAGTGAGGTGTAATATCATCTCAGTGAAGTGTGAAAATAATTGGACCTTCATTCAACAGCCAGACTTCATACACAAGAATTAAGATCACATCACAGGAAAAAAGATGACAAAAAACAAAACCACCTTTTGGTAAGGAAAAGGATTCTGAGTGGCATTTGTCAGATGATGTCAAACATCAGACAAAATGTGTTTATGTAAATCATTTTAGTGCCACACAGCAGACCATTAGTTTGCTGAGTTTTAGACATGCCTATCTCGGCTTTCAGTGCTTACCAGTCGAGTGAGTATAAAAGAACTTGTGGAGAGCTGGACATGTCCCAACTTGTCCTCTAACACGCCGAAATGGAGGTGTTCCTTTGTCTCGCTTCATCAGCGAATCGGTCATGACGCGCGAAGCCTCCGCGCGGCTTTCCATGACAAAATCTCTTGTTAAAAGTGAAATCTGCCAGAAAATGGCTGATGTCCAGCTCTTGTGATAACCAGAGAAAGAGCACACGACGGTCTCGTATCCACAGAGCCATCAGTTTAGAAATGATCCAGTGGTTTGTGCCGCGTCGTCGCAGCTCGCAGCGCGGCGCACCGACCGTCCTTTAAAGGGGTCCTTAAACCTGTAGTTAAAGTCCTTATTCTCTGTGAAGCCCGTAAAATTTTCACTGAAAGCCAGATAAATTTTTCGAATGGTTTCCAGGTGCCAGTCTCTAACAGCTTCTGAAAAAATTCTGATGGAAAAAAAGTCCTTTTCATTCTGCCATTTCCAGACAATGAAAAACCGACGAGGGGGCGGGACCACTCCTTCCACAAGGCGTGCTCACAGGCGAATTACGTCACCGACAGGCGTGGAAAAACTCACGCATGCGCACGAGGGTTCAAGCATGTCTGACGTAAAAACATATGAATGAAATCCATATAGTTTTTGAAAAAAATAAAAAGGTATGATACTTTATGGACAGACCTCGTATTTATAACAAAAAGAGTTACTTGGAGAAAGCAACACTCACACCTTATTTGTTCACAAAACCCCCCCCCGTGCAAACCAATATATTCTACACATTATTACATTATAATGCATTACGAGGTCTGTTAGAAAATTATCCGACCTTTTTATTTTTTTCAAAAACCTGATGGATTTGAATCACGTGTGCTTGCATGAGCAAACCTTGAACCTTCGTGCGCATGCGTGAATTTTTTCACGCCTGTCGATTGCGTCATTTGCTTGTAAGCAGCCTTTGTGTGAGGATGGGTGGAGTCTCTCGTCGGACTTTCTTTGCAAGGAAAATGGCGGAACAACTGGAGCAGCGCGACTGCATCAAATTTTGCCAGAAACTGGGCGACAGCCAGGTGGAAACCATTCAGATTATTCAGACAGCTTTCGGTGAAGATGCTATGAGCATCACACAGATTAAGGAGCTGTACCACCGGTTTAAAGAAGGCCACACAACGGTGGAGAGCGCACCACGCTCCGGTCAGCCATCAACATGCTGAAATGACCGGATAATTTCCAAAGTGAACGCTGTGATGATGTGGGACCGTCGTGTGACTATCCGAGAAACTGTGGAAGAGGTGGACATCAGCACTTTTTTGGCACATTCCACTGTGACAAAAGATTTGGCCATGAAAAGAGTTGCAGCGAAATTCATGCCGATGACTTCAGCACAAAGCTGCCAATGGAGCAAAAGCAACTCCGTGTTGAAGTCTCACAGGACATGCTGTAACATGCGCACCTCTTCCACAATTTCTCGGATCGTCCCACGACTGAAAAGCCACCAAAAGCCGTCTGAATCTTCTGAATGGTGGATGAGGTGGGCATCATTTTTTGGAGTCCAGCATGTCCTGTCAGCAGCTTTGTGCCGAAGTCATCGGCATGAACTTCGCTGCAACTCTTTTCATGGCCAAATCTTCTGTCACAGTGGAATGTGCCGAAAAAGTGCTGATGTCCACCTCTTCCGCAATTTCTCGGATAGTCACACGACAGTTCCGCATCACCACAGTGTTCACTTTGGAAATGATCAAAGACATTTCGGCATGTTGATGGCTGACCGGAGCGTGGCTCGCTCTCCACCGTTGTACAGATGTCTTTAAACTGGCTGTACCGCTCCTTAATCTGTGTGATGCCCATAGGATCGTCACCGAAAGCCGTCTGAATAATCCGAATGGTTTCCACCTGGCTGTCGCCCAGTTTCTGGCAAAATTTGATGCAGTCGCGCTGCTCCAGTTGTTCCGCCATTTTCCTTGCAAAGAAAATCCGACAAGAGATTCCACCCATCCTCACACAAAGGCTGCTTACCAGCAAATGACGCAATCGACAGGCATGAAAAAAATCACGCATGCGCACGAAGGTTCAAGGTTGGCTCATGCAAGCACACGTGATTCAAATCCATCAGGTTTTTGAAAAAAATAAAAAGGTTGGATACTTTTCTAACAGACCTCGTATACACGTTGCAAAAAACTCTTAAGCATTCTATTAAGGTTGGGTTCTTAATCATACGAGCGAAGCATCACACAGCAACACGAAGCGTGCTCATGGTACAGGGAGTTCTAAACAGGAAGTGCCAAATTCTTAATCCACAGTAAAACAGGAAATGTTCTAATGTGAAACACTTCCTGGATTGACAGACAAGATCCCATGGAATCTCGTGGGAATTCAGCGGCAAACTCATACTCAAACAGGAAGTGCCAAATTTTCAGTCACAGTGAAACAGGAAATGCCAAATATTGAATATTTCTTGACATGGGAGGAACTAGAGTGGAGGCCGAGGTTTCACTGGACTCCCCTGAAATCTGATTGGACACAGATGATTGACATGCCACGGCACTGCACATCTGGTTGAAAGAGCTGCATTTTGAAGTCAGTGAGTTGCATTGACAGCTAGGTTCCTCCTGTCCAGTAGTTTGTGCTGTATACCACAAAAAGTTCTAATTCACCTTAGTAGAAGAAGAAAAGGTTTGCTTCAGATTTGAACTGAACACGTTGTTTGAACTATGGACCTCTAATCGCATTAAACTTATATTGGCGAGTAAACGGCCGAATTTTATGCCAGAAATGGGGTCCAGGTTGTTAAAAGCAGCATCTCCCCTTTAATTCGGGTTGCCTTATATGCACGTTTTACCTAACAGACAGCAGCTGGTCCGTGCTCTGTTGGCTTATTAGTGCAGCAGATAACTGAAACAATCCTTCAAATAGTGATACAAGCATCAAATTCAGCACAAATACAGCTTAGACACTACACTTTAAAAAAACCCGACTGGCCACTTGAATTTTCAATAGGCAGCCAGGTAGGGGTCAATTGAAGAATTACACAGGGGTCAAAATTTAAAAATGCTCCAATCAAATTGATAACTACATCATGTTACTAACTTGTCTGATTATAAAGATTCCAAAAAGGTGTAGTTTGGACTATCTATGGCTGAATGTTTTGGGTTTGGGGTAAAAAAGGCAAGAATGGTGACAAAGGTCAATTTCAGTTTGTACAGGGATCAAAAGGTAAAGAGTTGCTTTAATTTTGGTAAAAAGTGATGCAAATTATTGGTTGAGTTAACAGGATGAATAAATGGAATAGTTTTGACAATGCTGAATGCTTGGCCTCTAAAGTAAAGGTCAAACAAGGTCAATGTCCATTGGATTCTATAACATGTGACATATGTTCAATGGTGGGCACAGCTAACCAAAAAGTTAGCTTTGATAACAGCTAATCAGCTAACTGAAAAGTTATTTTTTATACAGCTAAACTGATAAACCACCCAAAAATTTGCTGGAAGTTTCTGTTTACTACGTATTTTACTCTACCGCAGCAAAAGGAGCCTGGCCACCAGACTGTCACAAAGAAAAAAAAATCACTCTTCCTTAACAACATCCAGCAGTTACGCTGTGAGGCAGAGGTCTTGGAAAATAAAGCAGTTCTGACTTATGGTTTTGATTTATAAATCAAATTATTGTGGATAGAATAACTACATTAATGACAATTCTGTCATTTGTACAAAGTTAAAATATAACACATATCTTTTAATTTTAAATAATACACTAATTCTGAAGTTTTGTAACAAACACACACAGACGCAAAAGGGATTATGGGTAAAATGAGCCTCCGCTAACACTGATTGGTTGACTCTTCATTCTATGTAAAAACAAACACGTTAATGTGACGCGTGTGTTGGTCCACATATAAATGTGGTTTCATAAAATATGCCATTTTTTTATATGTAAAAAAAAGCCATTTGCAAAAGCCAAAAGTCAAGTTGTGATTAGACAACTGTCTGATATAACTGGGGTCAAAATGCATAGAAAACTGCCATCTACTGGCGTCCAGATGCTCAAACCCTAACCCATAATCCTTTGCGCGCCAGAGAGTTGCTGCGGTTTAAACAGCACAGAGAGAAAACACATGACGACAATCGTAAATGAACATTAAACAACCAAAATGTACATTTTTATTTCTTTTCACCAGCTGCAGCAACTCTCTGGCACGCAAAGGATTATGGAATATCTCAGTACTTAGGGCAAATATTGCCATGAACACTACCGGCCAGTAGAGGGCAGCAGAGACCGTGAAAACTTGCCAAAACAAATATTCCAAATAAGTAATCTGTCCGTCTGCTACATTTAATCTGCGTGGAATTTAATAAATAAACCAAATTTCAGACATCTTATATACATTACTCTGGAACAAAGATGACAAACAGTGTTATAAAGGACAATAAGCAGGACATTATAGAGCAAACAGGAAGCGATTGCAGCTCACAGTGATTCCAATTGAAAATAATGGAGAAGTAACCTAAGCTTCTTCTGGATTTTTACATAAAACAAACACAATAACAATGTCTATAAATCGGGAGAATATATTCACAAGAGCTTTATGCACAATATACAAAGGGTTTAATGCTGTCATCTGTGTGGAGCCTGATCAGAGTGTCTCAAATGCATTTCTCCTGTTGTGAACTTTTACGGTACCCAGAATGCACTGTGCACACACTATGTCCACACTAAAACCTTTAAAATTAGTGCAATACTTTAAAACTAAAACATATAGCTCATATTTTCACTTTATAAAACTTCAGACGTGACGTTATTTACATAAATTGTCCGAAATTAGTTTGGTTAAAATTTTAACCATAAGTTAAAACTGTATGCCTCTGGATGACTTGGGTGATAGTGCTGGCTAGTTAGTAGGGTATCAAAAGAATTGATTTTTTTTTTGGCTCTCATTTTGGTTATCTCCTGTGACCAGTTCTCCTCTGATTGGAGAGGATAGAGCGGTTTCTTCTGAAACCAGCTGTCCTTTGTCTGTAGAAGATGTTACTGTACATCTACTACAAAATACTTAACAGGTAGGCTATAAAATCTTTGATGACAGACTTTAAAATGTTTATTAACTGTTAAAGCTTTATTCACCAAGCTTGCAATAAAATTTCCAAAATTTATCGGAAGATAATTGATCCGATGATGGTCTTGAAAGTTTTCTGAAAGGCTAATCTGATAATGAAAACAATAGCTTCGATAATTAGCGGTTAGCGGATTAGTGGAACTGTGCCCACCACTGCATATGTTACCCTGTAACATGAACTAAGCATGACACACAATGCAAACTATTACTTTTTAAAACTTGATTAACTCAACCAATAATTTGCATAATTTTTTATCAAAATTGGAGCAACCTTAACTTTTGACCCCTGTACAAACGGAAACTGACCTTTGTCACCATTCTTGCTGCTTTTACCTCATAACTCCGTAACATTCAGTCACAGATTGTCCAAACTATACCTTTTTGGAATCTTTATGATCAGGCAAATAATGTGGTGTAGTTTTCTATATGATTGGAGGCATCTTTTATGTTTTTCCATTGCCAGGATTTTTGGGCTGCACAAAATTTTGGTTGCAGATGACATCTGCCTTACATAAGCAATACATACTCAATCTATGCGCTGTATATCCAATGATATCCGCAACTGATGGGGTATTTCGGCTTGTCAGCAGACTGGGACAGTGTGTAAAATGGATATATAGCGTGCCTATCACGTCCACATCACGAACTACAAGTAATTTTAGCGAATGCATACAGATTGGCCACGAATAAAGCGTTTGTATTATGTCTACTTTGCATCTGATTTGCGAACAATTTGCAAATGCGTAACAGACACTTCACGTAAACCCAAAGTACTATATAAATGTGGCAGAAATTGACATATTTGCCAGTCATTGCCAGTCCAGCTGTGGAGACGTACAGATGTAGTTATGGATCCCAAAGACGTAGTGTGAGAGTTGCTGCCATCCAACAACATACCAATCAACTTGTTCAAGTCCAGGAACGACTTCCAGGACCTCATCAACAGCAACGGCTTCAGGGGGTGGGGTGGGAACCTGGCACTATCTGTTTCTGGAGGAGGTGGGGTGGGAGATGGAGCCCTCTCTTCTGCATCAGCAGCAGCCTTCTGCCTCTTCCTCCCCTGCTTCTCTGACGTCGGTCGTGTAGACATGTCGCTGTGGTGTTGGCGTGAATAGTGGCCCGAGTGCGCTTCTTCTATGACTGCAATGCAGATGCCGTGCATGCCCAATACAACCGCTGTTTCAGCAACACGTGTGCAATGCATTCTCAATACATCCATAATACCTCCGTGATAATCGCAATGCGTCCGATCCGTTTCCTCAAAACATGTGTTATACATCTGTGATTGTTCGTTATATATTCACTATACATTATTAATATATCCGTAATTCATACTGAGAAATTTGTCATTTTTGGCCAATTTTGTTGCGGACGACAACGAATGCCTGAAATTTGTATACTCAATTCATGCGCAATTAATCCTCTCCCCATTGGGACCGGGCCATAAGATGCTGTTTCTCAGTGTTTCTCAATTGCCCTCAAAAGTATTGGAACACTTGGTATTTCACACATTTTGTTTATTACATTTCAAATACATTTTTTAAAATTATCTTCCTTAACTCAAACTGAAAGCAGATCTCTACAAATTGATATAAATTAATTAAAAATATAAAATCCAGCTTCCTGATGAAGTGGTGCAGAGGAGGATTTTCTTAAAAAGAAGAACTGAAAGTTCAGCTACAATTAGACAGAAAGTACATTTGAGATGAAAGCCAAGATTTGATGTTTTGGTGAAAGAAACTTTTGTATTTCTTCATAATTGATGTAATTGAAGTCCAAGACATATTCAGTGACTTGGAAATGTTCATGTTTCCATCCCCTGACTTGTGTAAAGAAAACTGCTAAAAGAAATCACAGACTGTAAGGTGGTAGCAGGAGAGAGTGTCACTAGACAGCATAGGATGGTTGTTTGTAGAATGACTTTAGAGGTAAAGAAGAAGAAGAGAGTGAGAGCTCAACAAAGGATCAGACGGTGGAAGCTGAAGGAGGAAGACTGTTGTGTGAAATTTAGCGAGCAGGTGAGAGAAGCACTAGTTGTTGGGGAAGCAGTTTTGGACAACTGGAAAAGTACTGCAGATGTGGTGAGGGAGACAGCTAGGGCAGTACTGGGTATGACATCTGGACAGTGGAAGGAAGACAAGGAGACTTGGTGGTGGAATGAAGAGGTCCAGGAAAGCATAAGGAGAAAGAGGTTGGCGAAAAGGTTTTGGGATAGTCGGAGAGATGAAGAAAGTAGACAGGAGTACAAGGAGATGCAGCGTAAGGCGAGAAGAGAAGTGGCAAAAGCAAAGGAAAAGGCATATTGCGAGCTGTACAAGAAGTTGAATAGTAAGGAAGGAGAAAAGGACTTGTACCGATTGGCCAGACAAAGGGACAGAGCTGGAAAGGATGTGCAGCAGGTTAGGGTGGTAAAAGATGCACATGGTAATGTGCTGACAAGTGAGGAGTGTGTGCTGAGAAGGTGGAGGGAATATTTTGAAGAGTTGATGAATAACGAAAATGAGCGAGAGAAAAGGCTGGATGATGTGGTGAGAGTAAATCAGGAAGTAAAAGAGATTAGCAAGGAAGAAGTGAGGGCTGCTATGAAGAGGATGAAGAGTGGAAAGGCAGTTGGTCCAGATGACATTCCAATGGAGGCATGGAAATGTCTAGGAGAGATGGCAGTAGAGTTTCTAACCAGACTGTTTAATAAAATCTTGGAAAGTGAGAGGATGCCTGAGGAGTGGAGACGAAGTGTGCTGGTTCCTATTTTCAAGAACAAGGGTGATGTGCAGAGCTGCAGTAACTACAGAGGCATAAAGCTGATCAGCCACAGCATGAAGTTATGGGAAAGAGTAGTAGAAGCTAGGCTTAGAAAACAGGTGAAGATCTGTGAGCAGCAATATGGTTTCATGCCAAGAAAGAGCACTACAGATGCAATGTTTGCTCTGAGAATACTGCTGGAAAAGTACATAGAAGGACAGAAAGAGTTACCTTGTGTGTTTGTGGACTTAGAAAAAGCTTATGATAGGGTGCCAAGAGAAGAGTTGTGGTATTGTATGAGGAAGTCTGGAGTGGCAGAGAAGTATGTTAGGGTAGTGCAGGACATGTACAAGAATAGTGTGACAGCGGTGAGATGCGCAGTCGGAATGACAGACTCATTCAAGGTGGAAGTGGGATTACACCAAGGATCAGCTCTGAGTCCTTTCTTGTTTGCAGTGGTGATGGACAGGTTGACAGATGAGATCAGACAGGAGTCCCCATGGACTATGATGTTTGCAGATGACATTGTGATCTGTAGTGAGAGTAGAGAGCAAGTTGAGTCTAGTCTGGAGAAGTGGAGATATGCTTTGGAGAGAAGGGGAATGAAAGTCAGTAGAAGCAAGACTGAGTACATGTGTGTGAATGAGAGGGAGCCCAGTGAAATAGTGCAGTTACAAGGAGTAGAAGTGGTGAAAGTAGATGAGTTTAAATATTTGGGGTCAACTGTTCAAAGTAATGGAGAGTGTGGTAGAGAGGTGAAGAAGAGAGTGCAGGCAGGGTGGAGTGGGTGGAAAAAGGTGGCAGGAGTGATTTGTGACCGAAGAATATCAGCAAGAGTGAAGGGGAAAGTTTACAAAACAGTAGTGAGACCAGCTATGTTGTATGGTTTAGAGACAGTGGCACTAACAAAAAGACAGGAGGGCAGAGCTGGAGGTGGCAGAGCTGAAGATGTTGAGATTCTCTTTGGGAGTGACAAGAATGGACAAGATTAGGAATGAACATATCAGAGGGACAGCTCAGGTGGGACGGTTTGGAGACAAAGTCAGAGAGGCAAGATTGAGATGGTTTGGACATGTGCAGAGGAGGGACCCAGGGTATATAGAGAGAAGGATGCTGAGGATGGAGCCACCAGGCAGGAGGAGAAGAGGGAGACCAAAGAGGAGGTTCATGGATGTGCTGAGAGAGGACATGCAGGTGGTTGGTGTGACAGAGGAAGATACAGAGGACAGGGTGAGATGGAAACGATTGATCTGCTGTGGCGACCCCTAACGGGAACAGCCGAAAGACAAAGAAGAAGAAGAAGTGCAGCCCTACTGTCAACTAGCTGAAAACTTTGAATATTAATTTACATCCACATAAAAAAAAAAAAAAGATGAAAAAGGTGGTGGTGGTGTGGGGAGGGGAGGGGGGGAGTATGGAGGCAGAGCTCCTCCAGAAGCTGAAAGGCAAAATAAGGAAAATGCTTAAAAAGGCGAGGCGAGGGGTTGGGGTGGGGGGCTCCCCCAGTAGCTGAAAGGTTTTAGTCATGCTCGTGCTCCCAAAACCATTTTAAAGTAGACCTGCATTGAAATAAATGTGGTCAGATTTCAGAAAGAAATAGCTGATATGTATTTATAAGACCCTTGTGAATGCAGTAAAGTAAATCTGTAAGCCCAAATTTGTAATTCAGCGGAGAAATCTTCATTTAAAAATGACAAATTTGCAGCTAAAATTTAGCCCTCTGTGAAAACAGTTTGTACAGCCGTATCATTTCCATGATGTCAGGGACAAGACGACGCACTCCGGCCTTCAGTCCGATCCCGCATTGAAATTGATTTTATCTGTTAGTAATGTTACTTATACACGTCCTGGTTTCAGCATCCAAAAGTAAGCTGCAATGAATGTGAGATACAGATCTGTGTGCTCAGATCAGCAACGACATCGACAGCGGGCGCCGTTCTTCCTCTCCCGCTCTCTGCCTCCGCTGTGCTTATTAAGTCTGCGGGCTCCTTAACGAGCTCGTTAACCGCCGACACGGGCCACTCACACCGCCCGTGTCTGCTTTGCAGCCAGATTCAGCGCACAACACCGGCATCACCTCTCTGTCTACTGAATGGAGCTGCAGCACACTTGGCACAAGTCCTGAGATTACGCTCGCTGTTTTAATGCGAAGCGGCTGGTACCCCTGTTGCTGCAAGGACAGACTTCTTGCAGCAAAATCCACAGCACTGCACGTCTCGGCAATCAGAGCCCCAGAGCTCCATGGACACTGAGAGAGGTTTCTATATTTTTAATGACTGAGATTCTTTGCAATCAAACGGGCATATGAAAAAGTCCCCCAAAATAATTTTCAAGCACAAATAAAAGAAATGTGTACCACCAAACGTACCGCAAGACAATATGAAGTTTAAAAAAAAAGTAGATCCTTCCGTATAAGAGAAAAAAAAGGTGCAGATGCAAACTGACGTAAATCCACAAATTCCAATTGGCGCAATGCATGCTGGGAGAGGGTCTTGTCCGTGACGTCTTGGCAGCGTCCATGATGAGAGGGACAATTTGCGGAGGGCTAAATGTTAGCTGTAAATTTGTCATTTTCAAATGAAGATTTCTCCGTTGAATGACAGAGCTGGGCTTGCAGATTTACTTTACTACATTCAGAAGGATCTCATGTGTAAATGTAAGTCATTTTTTGTTCGAAAAATCTGACTGCATTTTTTTCAATGCAGGTCTCCTTTAATGAAAAAAGTCTGAAGGACTTAAAGGACATGGTTAGATGGCAAGGAGCTTTTCCAGGCATGTGAGAGGCAAATAAAGAAAAATGCTTAAAAAGGTGGGGGGTCTGGGGGGGGTTCCCCCCCAGAAAGGTTTTTGCCATGCTAATGCTCCCCTGAAGCATTTACTCAAAATACAGTCTGAAGGACCTAAATGACATGGTGAGACACTGACGAGCTTCGCTCGTTCATGTCCGTGACATATGCATATTAATAACATATTGTATTAAAATTTGTGCCAATAATGAAAAGCTTTGAACATCATAACCAATATGGACAAAAAATAAGAGCCTCTTACACAACAGGAATAAAAGCAAGAATAACGTGTGCAGTTTCTAGTTGGCAGCTCAAAGTGCACAAATGGGGAAAGAGCGAGCTGGAGAGAAACAACCAGAAAAACTGATGAGAATGAAAAGCAACTGTGAAAGTGAAGTTGCATGATCCTCTAAAGGTGAGAAAATTGTTGAGAAAAAAAAAAAAGGTTCTCTGACCGACAGATATAGTTGTGCTGAGAAATGTAGAAGGATGACAAAATAAAGCTATGGAGGTACCACTGTGTGAAAAGACTGCCAAAACTTTGTCACACTGAAGTCAAGTAACATGCAAAAAAGAAACAGATACACCACCCATCCTGACCTTTCACAATAAAAGCACAAGACATGCACTCCTGTTACAACCACCACCACCACATTAATATTTATTTTTATAGCACTTCTTAGCCTTATATACAAGGTGAACCCCAAAATAACATGCAATAAAACACAAAAGATTAGATTAGATAGAACTTTATTAATCCCTTGGAAAGACTCCCTCAGGGAAATTGAGGTTCCAGCAGCATTGTATAGCAGTACACAGGGTAAGAAGCACACAGAATATCAAGACTAAAAGTAAACAAACAATTTTCAAAATGTAAATACAAATGTAAATACAAATAAAAATAAAAATGTAAATGCAAATGAAACTAACAGAAATACTGCTCGCTACTAGTTTACTGGCTACCACTGTTCCTCTCCTTCCCATCCTCTGTCTTCCTGTTACTCCTCCTATTAAAATTATATGTGGCGATAAATATCAGTATCAATTAGTATGGTAATAAATATCATGACAATATTTTTAGACATTTTCAGGCTCTACAATTTAAATACATGAAAGAATCACAGTGCATCCCTTACCTGATATATTGTCTTTTTTTGCTCAGCATGCTTTCAGTCTGAGTGAAAACACTTGGATGACCATGAAAATGTCTGCAATCTGCTTGCACTGAATCAAACAAGCAACTTGTTTACTACCGATGTGAAACCAGCGCCAAGGTTAATCACATTATCAGCTCCTCATCTGCAGGCTTTGTGCTGGCGAAACAGTGGGAGCCTCTCACGCGGGACATTTGTGGTCATTTGAAACCACAGCGCTTTGACCTAACGCACCTCTCCATCTATGGACAGACTGCTGATAAAGCACTTCAGATCCATCTACAATAATGGATCAAATTGGCAGGATACAAACAAACAAACAAAAAATTACCTGAACCGCAGAACAGCTCATCCTGCTCATGCTATTGGAGCAACACCCGATCAAGACTATTGCTTATATTTATCTAGTGTTCCGTTCCGTTGGCCTATGATTTATTCATTCACTTTCCAGCAATCAGCAGCGATGCACGGATCTGTCATGTTGTCACCCTTCAGGGTGTCCTCTCTCCTCTGATGCCACGCCACCACTTCTCAGGCTTTCATCAGGGTGACGGCGGTACTAAAACTGTGTTTGATTACAAACAGCCACCATGACAAAGGCTGGAGTTACGCTAGGTATTGATTTTTGCTTTACCCGACATTTGCTGCTGTCATTTACACACTGAGAAACACAAATAAACAGGTGTCAGACTGTATGGAAACAGCCGACGTGCACAGACAGAGTCTAGCTTTAGAGGTTGGGCTAATGAGCAGGGCAGCAGCACCTGAAACCACAGCATGATAAAGAGGGGCACGATGTTAGGCCGAGTGTTTGCTTTCTGTGCTGTGGAAATGAAACAGTGTTGATTACATGAACACCGGAAGCTCATGATGAAAAATAAAGAATACTGCTTGCAACATGATGTGGACGCATACTTAAAGCCCTGATGCCACAGACGGCGGTCCTCAGTGAGTAAATTTAAATTCAAATCTCACATTCGGCTGTCAACAGAGTTCAAAGCATCTTCTAGGCTGTGACATAAATAAAGTATATAACCATTAAAAGCACAGTCTTACATTTTCACATGTATATGCTTTAATCTTTAACTTTGATCTGATGATTATGATTTTAGCTTTCATATGCAAAGACCACCTCAATTACAGTCCAGTGATGGTACATGTGACTTCTGCAGTACATATGTACAAGAATGTAAATGTGAAACCTTGTGACCTGGTCCTTATTTGATCAAACATAAAGCCACAATGAGTGTGTCAAATTTGTTGACCTGGGTTCTTTTGCTGCTGAGATAGATGGAACCCTGTGACCCTGTGATCTTATCCTTCGAAGACTAAAATACAGTGAAGGTTGAGGATGGAAGGCCTTTACTGACACAGAAAAAAGGAAGAAGCTGACAATTATGGGAAAGAAATGAAAAAAAAAAACTTACTGAAATGATGAAAGAAGCAACAGTGACCTTAGTGGTTAAGAGGAACCTACAACTAGCAGCAAGGTGTCATGAACTGCAAACAAACTAAGGCCCTGTCCACAAGGAGCTGGGTTCAGGCATATCTGCAAAAGTTTTATATCGTGTCGTCATTTCGTCCACACAAAACCAGCTTTTTCAGAGCCCAAAACCACTACTTTTGAAAACAGGTCCGAGAGTGGATAAATCTGAAAACTCTAGATTTGTGTTTTCGTGTGGGAGCTGATATGGAACTTTTCTGAAACGATGATGTCATCGGCGCACTTCTTTCAACACAGCTGTTCATAATGAATGACATGTTGTTAATAGTGTATTTAATGGGATTTATTTTCATCACTAGCAGAGTGCTGAAGAGATGAAGATTGGCTGTGGTGAATGCTGATTATGAATTGATGGAGCACTCACTGTGATGCTAAAAAATAATTGCAGAAAGGACTTTCAGCTTTTAAAAGAAGTTGTTTTTCTTCATGTTGACGGCTCAGGCTGCAAAATGTATATGCAGCACAGAGACTTCTTTAACAAGAGTGCTCTGAGAGCACAAAATCCCCTTCTGGAAAATGTTACTTTGATCTGATAACATTTGCTTTGTCAACATATATCAGCTCTTTGCACTTCTAGCAAAAACTGTAAAATAAACATTTTTTTAGTGAAGAATTTCTTTCATAAATCAAGAGAAACATTTCCTGCTAATAAGTCACAGGAAAGAATAATAAATATATCAAACAACCGTAAATATCCACAGGGAGGTTTACAAGCCTGTTGTTTGTTTCCAAATCAGTTTCATTATTACTCGGCCTCCAAAGACAGTGTTTGTAGCTGTAATGTTCTCTAACAGAAGACAATCTCTTCTAGTTTCGTTTGAGCAGAAAAAATACCATCAACTCTTCGGTCACTAGTCGAAGTTAATGATGACCTAATGTCCTTTTAAGCTCCCGTAACTGGATTGACAGAGGCTGAGAGCCTTCTATTACATTCTGCAGTTCATGTTGCAGATGTCCCGTCATCTCCAGTGTCTACCAAAAGGGCTGACAGGCCTAACAGGCTTTTAGGCATCATTAGGATCTGAATCACCAGAATAAACGCCTCGTGGTCAACCACCACACTGCGGCTCTCTGAGGAAACATAGTCATGCTTACAAAAAACTGATGTACTGCAGACGCTAAGGCTCTGAAACACACTCAGACTGCTCTGAGACGTCAAGTGAAAAGTAGTGAGTCAAAGCTGTGGAAGAGAAGCCGCTTTCATTGGACAAACAGACGCCTGGAGCTCTTGTGGGTGTGGCCAGAGGCGAAGAATGAGTCATCTTAAAATACAAAGATAACATATTTGCATAACTTTTGGCGCTTTAAATGACCGTAAAAAAAGAAACACATTTTATAAATCAAACCCACCTGTGAGAGTGGAATTATTACATTTGTGTTTAGAGTTTACCCTAATGAGATAATCGAAGCTTGAAGCAAAGCGTCCGGAAAGAAACATGGTTTCTTTTATTTGATTAAAAAGAAAGGCAGTCCAATCTGAGCTGGATTAACAGCCATCTGTTTTGATATGTGACAAGCTGATTTAATGAATGGGAGTCATTTAAATGAAGGCAATCTATGTTGATTTAAAATCACCCCACACGGAAAATCGTTAGAAGCTGCTTAGTGTTTCTTCAGCAGCGGAACGGTGTCTGAATTTAATAAAATAAATGATATCTGCATTCATAATGCAGGCAAACACCTAGCAACACTAAGATGTGGGATCCAGCTTCGCCGCAATCCAACCAGACACCTCATTCATCTAAAAACAAAAGTTTGCAAAAGAGAGGCAAACTTTACACTCCATCCACCCGCGGACTCATTTCACAGACAGATGATTATTCCAGCTCACCTCAGAAACGGTGCCAGCATAAGGAAAATTTTCTCACTGCCTTTATTGGGATCCTACGTCTCATTTGCCACATCTAAACATTTTGACAAGTTAATATCGGTAATCTTATTACATCTGCGCACCAACATGCTGGAATTATACAACTTAATCTTTGTTATTTCAGAAGAAAAAGAAGAGAAACCCTGATGTGCTGCAAGAGGGGAAGAGAGAAAAGTGATTTTGTAACATTGTGACCGCAAGATAACAATAATTTAATTTTTTATCTTTGTCAGTTACAGTGCAATACAGCATAGCTACACTGACAGGAGGGGATGGGGTGGGGTGGTACAGTGGTTTGCTCTGTAAATTCACAGCAACATGGTTGATGGTTTCAATCCAATCTGAGATCTTTCTTTCTGCAGACTGCAGAAAGTCTGGTTTCCCATATCCGTGTGGTTGCCTGTAGTGCTCTGGTTCCCTCTTAGATACACACGTGTCTGGTAAATTTCTAATTGTAGGTGTGAGTGTGAGAGTGAGCGCTCGTCTGTCTGCATGTGTGATGGACTGAACACCTGCTCAAGGACGTCGGACCGCTGCGATCCGCAGCAGGATAAACCGTTCCAAGCAAATATTTCGATCTTACGACAGCAGTAACTTAGGAAAAAAGCATGAATCTCTTCAAAATGGCATAAACTAAAGCTTTTATTTAATTTAATGACCGTATTTATTCATATTTTTCTGTACATAATCTGCTCAAGGTCTTAAGTGTAGGTGAAGCAGCTATGCACTGCTTAATTCACCCCAGTGATGAGTACATTTGGAAGAATATAATATAAACATATTGAATGTAGAGCTGCCTCTGCAAAATGAACTTTATCGCAGTTTTTCCTATTTTTCTGTGCGCACACTCCATGCATCATAATAACGCCTTCACAAGAGCAGCTGAGCTCTGACTGGCACAGCCATGAGAGTGGAAGGAAGGCAATTGGACTGTGAATCCAATACTTGATAGAATGCATCGTCTGGCTTTCCAAACTGAAGTGATCCTGCAAAGGTGGTGAAACCAGTTGTGGAGCGTTTAGTGTCTTAATAGCAGACATGAAGAGTAAGTCTCAGGAGGAGAACAGACAATTGCAAATAAAAGACCTAATTTTTTTCTCTGTTCAGTATGAAAGACACTTTTTTATATTCATATTCTTCCTATTACAAGAGCAATCAGAGATTTCTGACGTCCGCCAATTCGGATCAGCAGAGTCTTCCATGCCTTAATATCTATCTGTGGTGTAAATTTGGTGAGAATCTGTGAAGTAGTTTTGAGAAATCCTTCAAAGCCTATATAAAGGGAAAACTTGATCCAGAATCCAGATCCGGATCCTGATCTGAATCACCTCCAAACTTCAGTGGGAGTCTTCCATCTCCTATATCTATCGTGGCACAAATTTGGTGAGAATCTGTGAAGTAGTTTTGAAATAATCCTTCAGATCCAATATAAAGTGACATCTTGATCCAGAAACTGGATCCAGATCTGGATCACCTCCAAAATTTAATGTAGTCTTCCATTAGCTTAATAAGTATCCATGGTGAAAATTTGGTGAGAAGTGAAGTAGTTTTGACGTAATCCCTCAAAGCCTATGTAAAGTAAAACGTGATCCAGAATCTGGATCCAGATCCAGAGATCACCTCCAAAATTTAATGTATTCTTCCATGGCCTAATATGTATCTGTGGTGAATATTTTGTCAAAATTCGTGCAGTAGTTTTGACGTAATCCTGTTAAAAGTAATCCTTCATAGCCTATCTAGAGTGAAATGCAGAATCTGGATCTGGATCCAGATCACCTACAAAATTTAACGGGTTCTTTCATGGCCTAATGAAATGAATATTTTGTCAATATTTTGTCAAATATTTTGTCAAAATCTGTGCAGTAGTTTTGACTTAATCCTGCTAACAGACAGACAGACAGACAGACAGACAAATAAATAAACACAGATGATTTTATTACGTCGTTGGTGGACATAGGGGTGGGATGGGAGGCATGCAGTCATAAATCTTGCAGGTAAAATGATGTAAAAATCTGCTTCACATTAGTGAATATAATGTGGAAAAATTATTTGTGAAAAAAAAGTTTAGTTCTTTTAAAAACTGTGCACATCAGCCATTCATAACCAGCAAGTACTATTGAGGAAGGAGGTACCATGTCATCACTGCTTGTATGTTTGTGCTAACATTTGATTTATTTTCTTGCATTAAAATCTTTCATTGCTCTGTGTCATTTTGAAAATATGGCCGGTGGTGCAATAGACACAATTTGCACCATCTCCAGTTTCTCCAGTCACAGCTATGCTACCTGTAACCCCTTCAGACATGTCATGCGTGTCTTCTTATACGGCCAGTTTTTGATAAATGCAGCATAGCGTAAGTTCTGTCAGAAAGAATCAAATTTAAAAGCATTCACTCAGAATCAGCAAACAAATAACCCTCAATTAATATTAATATTACTAATATTCCATCAATCCTGACTAGTCTTCCAGTTCCTGCCTCTGAAAAACATCCCGATAGCATGATGTTGCCACCACCATGCTTCACTGTAGGGATGGTGCCTGGTTTTATCCAAACATGATGCCTGGCATTCACACCAAAGAGACATCAGACAAGAGAATTTTGTCTGGTTTGCTGGTGGATCCGAACTTCTTCCATTTATAGATGATGGAAGCCACTGTGCTCATTGGGACCTTCAAAGCAGCAGAAATGTTTCTGTTCCCTTCCCCAGATTTCTGCCTCAAGCAATCCCTGTTGAGGTCTACAGTCAATTCCTTTGACTTCATGCTTTGTTTGTGCTCTGACATGGTAAAAGTGGTGAGTACTCATGTACATGTGATTTCTTATTTTTTTGTTTCTTTAAATAAATTTGCAAAAATCGTAAATTGTCATTATGGTACTGTGTGAGGGAATTTAGGGGAAAAAGAAGAATTTCATCCATTTTGGAAACAGGCTTGTAACATAACAAAATGTGGAAAAAGTGAAGCACTGTGAATACTTTCCAGATGCACTGTATGCAACAATACATTTACAGCTCCATGACACTGACTTCTAAAATTTCAGCTTCAACATATTGCCTCTTTAAAGGGAAAAAAAAATTCAGATAAATGATGTCCCTCCTTTCGCTTTCATTCACATATACTGATTCTGTATGACAGAGTCTGGTGAACGCCACCGCTGCATCCTGTTAATTAACCACATCCTCAGCATACTCAGGAACCTCCCACATCCCCTCAGCCATCTTTCTCAGTCTTTCTTGTCTGTTTGTTGTCTGCTTTGTAGAGTATCTGTGATGCTGATGGCCTTGTATCTCAATGTCATCTAATTAGGGCAAACAGCTGAGCCACAGCTTAACCAAACACTCCTTGACAAAAGAGCAACCACATCATTGTGACTGAACTTCAGGGTTAGAAGTGCTCTTCAAATGTCGCACCATCTCATCCACTAGCAGTTCTTGTCCCTTTCAGCCAGACCAGTACTTGGTGGTGGTGGTGTAAGTTTGGGGGGGGGGTGCTTGTTCTGCTTGACTGTTGAACTGGCTAAGGTTATTTAAAATACATGTGCAGAGGCTGCTACATATAATGGGATGTTATACTCAACAAAAATATAACGCAACACTTTTGGTTTTGCTCCCATTTTGTATGAGATGAACTCAAAGATCTAAAACTTTTTCCACATACACAATATCACCATTTCCCTCAAATATTGTTCACAAACCAGTCTAAATCTGTGATAGTGAGCACTTCTCCTTTGCTGAGATAATCCATCCCACCTCACAGGTGTGCCATATCAAGATGCTGATTAGACACCATGATTAGTGCACAGGTGTGCCTAGACTGCCCACAATAAAAGGCCACTCTGAAAGGTGCGTTTTGTTTTATTGGGGTGGGGGATACCAGTCAGTATCTGGTGTGACCACCATTTGCCTCATGCAGTGCAACACATCTCCTTTCGCATCATCCGTGAAGAGAACACCTCTCCAACGTGCCAAACCGCCAGCGAATGTGAGCATTTGCCCACTCAAGTCGGTTACGACGACGAACTGGAGTCAGGTCGTGACCCCGATCAGGACGACGAGCATGCAGATGAGCTTCCCTGAGACGGTTTCTGACAGTTTGTGCAGAAATTCTTTGGTTATGCAAACCGATTGTTTCAGCAGCTGTCCGAGTGGCTGGTCTCAGACGATCTTGGAGGTGAACCATGCTGGATGTGGAGGTCCTGGGCTGGTGTGGTTACACGTGGTCTGCGGTTGTGAGGCTGGTTTGGATGTACTGCCAAATTCTCTGAAACACTTTGGAGATGGCTATGGTAGAGACATGAACATTCAATACACGAGCAACAGCTCTGGTTGACATTCCTGCTGTCAGCATCCCAATTGCATGCTCCCTCAAATCTTGCGACATCGTGGCATTGTGCTGTGTGATAAACTGCACCTTTCAGAGTGGCCTTTTATTGTGGGCAGTCTAAGGCACACCTGTGCACTAATCATGGTGTCTAATCAGCATCTTGATATGGCACACCTGTGCACGATCAGTAGCCTGTAGTACGAGGAGTGGCAAAATGACCCTGGAATCCCACCACCGTCTCACATGTAGGAGCAAACCAGCCTTGATTTTCATGCTGTTTGTGTGACATTTCTTCATTTTTGTGTTGCCTCTGTGTTAAGATAATGTTCCCTTGCAGTGAACTGTGTTCTCTGGTTTGTTTTTTCCCCCCACAGAGCACTCTGTTAGTTATCTCTGTGTTGTTTCGCTTCCCACGGTGCCCCTTGTAGACTTCTCTGGTCCTGTAGTAGAGAAGCTTGAATCTTCGACTGGACTGAGTTGCTTGACGCGAGGACGTTTCGCTTCAAATCGCAGAAGGTTCCTCAGCTAACATTCTTGCTCTGGTGGTCTGACTTCTGTCTTGACTCTTGTCGAGAAGAATGATCTTCCTCTTGTCGAGAAGACTTCTGTCTTGACAGAAGTCAGACCACCAGAGCAAGAATTTTAGCTGAGGAAGCTTCTGCGATTTGAAGCGGAAACGTCCTCAGCGTCAAGCAACCCAGTCCAGTCGAAGATTCAAGCTTCTCTACTATGGAAACCATCTGGACAACTTGAGAGCCTCTACAGAAACTTCTCTGGTCTGTGTTTTCCCTCACAGCTGTGCAGGTTTCTTCCCTAACTTAACTTTGCTTTTGTGTTCTCTCCACCACTCCTCCGTTTTCCGTCCGCGTCATTGTATTTTTCCTCTGCTGCGTTGATATTGTTTCTGTCTTGTCCCCACAGGATACGCTTCGACAGTTCAAATAAGTCACACAAGAAACAAGAAAAAATTTGCAATTCCTTGAGTGCACTTATGGAAACCTCCTTCAGAAGAAGCAGGCTCCACAGAAGCTTGTATTAAAATGTCCAACGTTTGGAGTAAAAATGACATTCACAGCCTGGTACATAAAACGTTTTTTTGCCTCTGTTCGCTGTTTCGCAGTTGTGAATCTCCGCTCCATCTCACAGTCCGTGACTCACGCGAGGGGTCGGTTTCAGCAGAGTTCCGGTTTAGGGCACAATGTAAACAAAACCTCGTGAAGTATGGACAACAACAAGACAACATCGGGCACAGGAAGGAGATGTTCATCAACAGGTGCTACACCTCTTCTAGAAAACCATCTCAACATGAGAGAACGTGTCATCATCATAATCGCTCGTGAAGTCGCTGAATCGGCACCGTGCACATCCTCGCTAGCCATTGTTTACATGGCTTTGAAACACTGGAACTCTGCTGGCGCCATGGTCCTTTCTGGGAAGTGCAGGGGGATTATGGGAAACGTTAAAGTACCGAATACATTTTGTGATATTACACGCTGTGACTACAGCGCATGCTCACATGAGCGGTGATGGTGCTTGGCTTAAAACAAACATGGCAGGGTTTGTTTTCCTTGATTGTGCTTATTCTTGTAACACGCACACACACACACACACACACACACACACACACACACACACACACACACAACACACACACACACACACAACACACACACACACATACACACACACACACACACACACACACTACACACAAAACCAAACAAATCCAGTATGGCGTAAACTGTCTGGAGGCATGTGCAGTATTCCCTAGAACGTCTGTACCTGAAGAACAAGTGCTGTTGGACTAAGAGCTTGACATTTTTTGCTTTATTGTGGGCAGACTAAGGCACACCTGTGCACTAATCATGGTGTCTAATCAGCATCTTGATATGGCACACCTGTGAGGTGGGATGGATATCTCAGCAAAGGAGAAGTGCTCACTATCACAGATTTAGACTGGTTTGTGAACATATTTGAGGGAAATGGTGATATTGTGTATGTGGAAAAAGTTTTAGATCTTTGAGTTCATCTCATACAAAATGGGAGCAAAACCAAAAGTGTTGCGTTTATATTTTTGTTGAGTGTATATATATATATATCCAGAGATAAGTATAATTGTGTGCATATAGCGTGTAAAAATTCCTTATTTTCCTATCCAGGGAGTATCACAATATTGTGTATGAACATGAGGAGGAAGCTGCTGTTTTAATGTTTAACATATTTCTAGTTTATTCACTGCTTTAAAAAAAAACATAAAAAATAAAAACTGTGCACTTGGAGGTGTTCATGGGGATTTATATGGAATTTCCCTGATGTACTAGTTCTGAAATGATTTGCAGCCGAAAAACAGGCTTTTTGTGAGATGTAAAGAGAAAGCAAAACTCCTGATGAACAGCAACAATACGTCATTTCACGCCACTAGTCTGATCAGGTTTTTTCACAGCTCTCTGTCTGTCTGTCTGTCTGTCTCTCTCTCTCTCTCTCTATATATATATATACACACACACACACACACACACACACACACACACACACACACACACACACACAACACACACACACACACACACACACACACACACACCACACACTTAACAAAATATAAATGCAACACTTTTGTTTTTGCTCCCATTTTTCATGAGCTGAACTTAAAATCTAAACATTTTCTATATACCACAAAAAACCTATTTCTTCTCTATATTGTTCACAAATCTGTCTAACTCTGTTGTTAGTGGCACTTTCCCTTTGCTGAGATAATAAATAAATAAATAAATAAATAATAAATCTAAAACAAGTTGTTTAGAATTAAATTTTACTTGTACCTGAGATTTTCTATACTGTTCAATTTCAGATGTTTAATAAAAAAACTCATTATTTTTAACTAAAAAGTGGACATTATACAATATCATGCCTTTAATAGTGTTCCAACAGAGTTGCGGTGATCGTAAGCAGTCAATGTGGCAGATGTAAAGACTGGTGTAGAAGGGAAACAACATTTAAACAGTGGCTGAAATGGGGATGGCATCAAAGTTCAAAGTTTGGGTTTAAAGCAACGGCCTTTAAAAATTTCACTTACACCTTCAGCACTGAAGCCATCTAATGGATGAAATGTCTCACAGTCATGTGCATGATGTAAATTGTACTTTCAAGATACTTAAACAGAGATTTGTAGTGTAAGTAGTATTGTGGTACAGAAGATGAGCTACCAGCTTTAAAGGTTTGATTCCAGATGTGTCCACTTGAAGCCTCCTGTTTACTTCACCCACACTGTTCCAGTCTACCCAGCTGGAAATGGGTACTGACCTCGGCTGGGTAGCAACATGAGACAGGCTTTGCATCCTGTAGACTCTCATCTGCTTCCATGCTACAAAAACTGGAGTTAAGCCTTTTCCACATGTTCATTTCCCTTTGTTAGATTAATATAGATGATATGGTTGCCTCCCTCCAGGGTGGACAGCACAAGCGCTTCCAAAAAAAAGAGCTTTCATTTGCATAAACTGGGTATTGATCTTTTATTGGCACATCAAGTAAATCCATATCATGTCACGGTGTGGGGAGTGGGCCACTGTCTATTTCATGCAAGCCATCTACTTGTTGCTTGAGTGAGAAGGTGTCGCACACAAAACACCCACTGAGGAAGCGCCCGCAGAAACAGCTCCTTCTACAAGGAGAGCCACAGAGGAAGCAGGGGGGGCAGGATATCTACATATCTAATAATACTACGTATGTGTGCACAAGATGAACAGATGGACCGTGACATGTTTTCTGCAGTTTTAAGAGTATCAGCAAATCAGTAGTGCAACAATGTTTCGCTGTTATCTCATTGCGGGATCCTGTTTAAATTATTCTGACACAAGCACAACGTGGAATAGTGCAGCACAATTTGTGTGCATGTGCATCGCCAGGAGGTGCACACGAATGCTTTACCTTTTAACTGGCTGGAGTGGTAGTAGTTCAAAGTGGAGCCAGGTAAGTGAGCCCACACTTACATAGGCAGTTTTAGTAGAGGAGCGGGGGGGCAACATCCTCCCGGGTTTGTTGGATTATAATTACTGAATGAGAGTAACGTGCAAATATGGATGAGCTGTTAAAGAATGTCTTGAAAATAAATTAATTATGGATCTCAACAAATAATTTGCTTTAAAAAGTATGAAGTACAAAATAAGGAATCCTAGAAAAAAGGATGCATCAAGATGCATTGGTAGTCATTTCATCATGGAATTGCAGTCCTCTTATAGATTTTACCATGCTTTCAGTTATTCCTTTTTGAAAGTACCTTTTTATGCGAAGCATATCACAAATGTTCACTTCAGTCTCAGCTTTCAGAATATTTGTCACATACTTGTCAAGAATACTGTATGTAGAAATATTTTGGCTTTAAACATAAAAAATTGAAATGCATTTTAAGAACATTCATCTTTATTGAAAATAAAACAAAAAACATAAATAAATACATGAAAAATAAAATCACTCATCATTTTCAGCTAGATGTTTTCTATCTTCCTTCTATATAGAAATGTCCACAAATATCTGTCATTGGATGATAAGTGGAAAGTTCTACAAAAAAAACAAACAAACAACAAAAGCAAAAAATAATGTCCATTTGCTCCAATTGGGGTGGGGTTGGGTTGGGGGGAGAAAGCTTGTAAATCTTGGAAAAAGAAACTAGCCCATCCACATGTTTTTCTTTATGACAGTATGCTTTGAGTGTAGGACTAAATAAAAAGTAAAAAGTGTTTTCAGGATGACAGGACCGTTGATGTCACATTTCTGAGGGTTTAGTGGCAGCATGAATTTGTCTGACTCCCGAATGAGCCTGATGAAGCAGGAGGAAGAGCAGAGAGAGAGAGAGAGCACAGAGAGAGAGAGAGAGAGAGAGAGAGAGAGAGAGAGAGAGAGAGAGAGAGAGAGAGAGAGAGAGAGAGAGAGAGAGAGAGAGAGCATCTCAAGGCTCATGGATTGGCTGTGAGGCAAAGAACTTCTAGAACAGGGATTGAAACTAGAGGGTTAATTAGTGCAAGTCTTATGTTTGTTAACTTCTTGCTATGTTGTTTGATATGCATATGCATTGCTTAAACACAACAGTTTTCACTCCAAATGAAATAGCAAACATTATATCAAAACCTAACAAAAGATAAAAAGTTACAATTTATGCAGCATGGTTTTTCTCATCTTTGGGGGTGGAGGCGGTAATGACAACAGATGTGTATATGTGTGTGCGTGCATGTGTGTGTGTGGATGGGGTGGGTGGTGGTGGTGAAGGGGTTGTCCCCCAGGGCATAATACAAGCTAGAACTACCTCTGCCTGTTGTACTGAGTATGTTTGCAAAATGCATACGACATGGTTGTCTGCCTTGTTGTTACTGGCTCCTCCCTGGAATCTTCATTCTTATTCATCAAAAACACTGACTCACAGCAGTGTGTACAGAGGGGTTAATATCAGCATGCTGTCATACTCTATATTATAATAATAATAATAATATATAATAAAAAGCTAACTGTGCTGCTACAAGTATTATATAAGCTGTTCAAGTGAAGATCTATTTTGACATGGTGTTGTCCTCCATTACTTTCCATTTATAGACAGACAGAGACAAAGTGACTGTTGAAGACATCTTGATAGATTAACTTCATGCCTGAACACTGTCACATAAATCAGCAGAGCAGTGCTGTATCCTTCTCTGTGATACTAGAATACACGCTAGACTGCCAGCACAAACACACGCTGACCCAAACTGTGACTTCTTCAAATTGACAACGGCACACAGTAAAACACAAAGCAGTGAGGCAAAGTTTCATTTCTGAGAAGCTGGTGGTTTTTTTTTTTCCCCTCTTTGGTGTGTAGTTGTACTTTGAAGGATAAAAGCTTTACTTGCATGCTGTAGTGTGATCACGTCTCACCCACAGGCTTTGCAAGGTGGCACTTATTTTTCTGTTTGTAGAATTCCACTGATTTAATTTCTTACTCATGTTTCATTTTAAAATATGTCAAAATCCTCCAGAGGTACTGAAGTCCAAATATAAGTGTCCTTATTTTGTCATGTTTGTTTAAGTCTACTTAAAAACAAATTTCAACTATGCTGACAGTTATGAAATATTCAAAGGAATTTTTGTTTTGTCATTTTTACACTTCCTTCAAAATCTAAAGAATTAACCAAACGCTTCCACAGCCCCGTTTTGCAACTCCAAAAGTTAGATATCTCTCAGGAACCAGCTGTAAAACAGTCAAGTAACTGTACACAGAAACTGGTGGCCAAACAGGCATCACTCATAATGTACATCTACATCAAAAGAATTGTCAAAACACACACATTCTCATTCTATATCACTCCTGTATGATTATGTGACAGTGAAGGAATATAATTACACCAAAGTGAAAGGCACCGTCCTGGTAACGTGCATTTGAAGATCATCATATACGACATTTTAAGGCGACCAGTACTGAATCTGGACTATGCCAAACACTGTGCACCTCCCGTGACAAACCATTTTCATGGGACATTCATTCTGATTTAGTAAATGTCCAATAAATGACATTTGCGTGTAAAAGAATGAATGTGATTTTAGGCTTATTGTCTACGTCATGTTATCACCCGTTTTCACGTGTGCATGTGAGGCCAGCAGGAGTCGCTGTGCAACAGAGGTCAATGGGCTCACTTCCCCAACAGCCACAGAGCACACTCTGGTCCAGAGCCTGGGTTTTAGCTGACTGGTCAGAGCATATACCTCCCATGCTGGAGATCCTGAGTCTGTGTCCCGAGTGGGAGGTGTCAATCACAATGCAGGAGCAGAGAGAATTACAGCTGTTGCATGCACTTATTATTAGCAATTATATAACAGCTGAGTGGATCCTTGTCATTTGATTGGTGGCTTGTATATCACGTGACATGGATTATACCATTTGCCGCTGTGTTTCATTGACCGTGCAATAGTTCTTTTTTAGCATGCAATTTTGATGCTATATGAAATGTGCTATTGCACGCCCCAACCACCGTGCATGCTACACTACTGAGGGCGGCGTTTAGCTAAAGATAGCGGTATTTGTTTTGCTGACGGATGATGATTTGAAAGAGCTAATAGATGCTGCTAATTCTTCAAACAACCACCCACCACACACAAAATTACTAAACTGTAAGCCATCTGGAGGCGTGAAGAGCTGTTAGGATGAAAAGCTGGACAAAATTCTGATGTGATTTTCGCTGAATTGAGGAACTTACACAGTCTTTTTTTTTTTTTTTTTTTTTGGAAGTACACGAAGTCAGTGGACAGCATTACAGACTAACTTTTTCCAAGCTGAGTGAGAACAGTTTTGTACTCCAATTAAAGTTCATGTTGGACTATTGACATCAAAACACCAGTGGAACACCAAATGTAAGTCTCTTTTCTGTTGTTTATAAATTAATAAAATATCAACTGACAAGGATCCATTTTAGCTGTTATATAAAACAAATAATGAATGTGTTTTTTCATTCTTTCAATGGAACAAATATTTAATTCGATGAATGGTGGAAAGTACTTTCCACCATTCACCTGATGAAATATTCATACAATTGAACTCATAAACATTCATTATTTCTATAATATCCTCCAAACATTTGGAAAGCCCATGCAATTTAACACTTGTTATAGGGGATCTCAGTAAATCAGGCCCTCTGACTGTCTTAATACACATATGGTACTTTTTGATAAAATGGAACATATGCATTGTGGGAAAATGAAGTTTGAAAGTTTTTAGTCAAGGTGCATAAGCTTCTGATTAGACTTTGGAATGTCTGAACTGAAGTGGTCTGGTGGTACTGTGTTTGCATGAACCTCATGACCCAACATCCAATCATTTCTAAACCCGCTTATTTCATTAAAGGGTCATGCTGGGCTGGAGCCCCTCCCAGCGGTCACTTGGTGAGAGGCAGCGTCCATCCTGGACAAGCCGCCAGTCTATCGCAGGACTGACACATAGAGACAGACAAACACATTCACACTCACACCTGCGCTCATTTAGGGTCATTTAGGTGTATGTTTCTGGAAGTGGGAGGAAGCACACGCAAATATGAGGAGACATGCAAACTCCACACAGAAAGTACCAGTTCAGAATTGAACCTGGACCCTTCTCACTGTGAGGCAACAGTGCCAACTACGAAGCCACCATGCTGCCAGACGACCCAACACAATTAAAATGTACAAGTATTTTATGATGCACAACTCATATTTCTGCATTATTCAGTACCCACACAGCCGCATTTTTAACTCCATATAAATGGACAGAACTGCATATAGACATAGTTCTCTGGTACAAATGTGATGCTGATGCTACTGCTGTCTCACACAGTGGCTGCGATACAAGTTCACCGATCTTCCGCAGAATCACATATTGTGCAGAATATAAATCAGAATAAAAGTCTGCTCATGACAGCTGATAGAGTGCCAAAAACTCTGACATCTGTTGTGTGCTATAATTTACAAATTTGCATCAAATGAATACACAGAGCAGCCTTTAAAGTCTAATTAGCTCAGACAGTGAAGAAGATGATTTAATTGTCTATATTGACAGTATAACATGAGCGGGTTGCAGACTCTCGTTCCTGCTGATCAGTATGTTTTCTTCAGAGAGGTGTTTGTGTCCAGTGAATGACTCCATTAGTGCATCATCTATGAGACATAAAAATCTACTCATCATTCGGTCAGGATTATTTCATGCAGAGTGACAGGCGTTAGTGAGCTGAAATATGATCTATTTTTTTCTCATTTTAAAACATTAAGCATACAAATTTACTGTATAATTTGTGTTTTGTTTGTTCCATTACTCCACCGAGGTGCTTGGACCAGTTTACACCAAACTTGCTGTGTGCACATAGGCTGGCCCCAGAATAGTATTGTTTGAGAAAGGTCGAGGTTTTTGGGTAAAAGGTCAAAATTTTAGTTTCATCTTCCATTTCGTTTTGATGATTTCCTACAAAACTGATACATGGATGAAAAAGGTTAAGGTCATTGGGATCAAATGTCAATTTTTTTTTAAATTTTCAATCCAATGTGCCTCAAATGTAGCACACATCTGTAGACGGGTTCTTTTGGCGTGTCAGTGGACAAGTTTGGACATGTCCAGCTCTCCACAATTTCTCTGATACTTACTGGACTGGTAAGCATTGAAAGCCGAGATAGGCATGTCCTAACTTGTCCTCTGACACACCGAAACGGAGGCGTTCTTTGTCTCGCTCATCAAGCGAATCGGTCGTGACGCGTGAAGCCTCCGCGCGGCGTTCCACGACAAAATCTCTGGTTAAAAGTGAAATCTGCCAAAATGGCTGATGTCCAGCTCTTGTGATTACCGGAGAAAGCGCACACGACGTCTCGTATCCACAGAGCTATCCGTTTAGAAATGATACGGTGTTTTGTGCCGCGTTGTCGCAGCTCGGAGCGCGGCGCGCCAAGCGTCCTTAAAGGGGTCCTTAAAGCGACAGTTAACAGTCCTTATTCTCTGTGAAGCCCGCAAAATTTTCACCGAAAGCCAGATCAATTTTTCGAATGGTTTCCAGGTGCCAGTTTCTAACAGCTTCTGAAAAAATTCTGATGGAAAAAAGTCCTTTTCATTCCGCCATTTCCAGACAATGAAATTCCCACGAGGGGGCAGGACCACTCCTTCCCAAGGCGTGCTCACAGGCGAATGACGTCACCGACAGGCGTGGAAAAAACTCACGCATGCGCACGGGGGTTCAAACTTGCCTGACGTAAAAACATATGAATGAAATCCATATAGTTTTTAAAAAAAATAAAAAGGACTGATACTTTACGGACAGCCCACGTATGTACAGTAGTGTTCAGAATAATAGTAGTGCTATTAGGGCTGCTCGATTATGGAAAAAATCAGTATCACGATTATTTAGGTAAATACTGAAATCAAGATTATTCAAACAATTATTATTTTTTAGTTACTTGACAGTCAGTCAGTGACTGGTCAGTGACAACAGGGAAGTTGTCACTGACCAGTTGGTCAGTGTCTTTGGGCATCTCCCTGACTTGTGCTACTAGGACATAGTGCAGCTGCATTGTTTTTGTTTCAATGTGTTAGTAGTTGTGTTTTTGTCATCATTCCCTTGACCACGTCTCCTTATCTCCTTTTGGAAAATGTATCCGTTCATTTATTGTTAAAATGTAAAATGAAACAGCTTTTTTAAAAATAATACAATAGTTGCTGTTGAAAGAGCCTTTTATTTAGAAGCAGGTGTTATGCTGAATTCTCGTAACCAGATGAAGGTCTCTTCTGCAGCTTTGAACTCTGTGGTGTTGCTGAAAAGCAGAGTTTTCTTTCAACTGGACGTGGTGTTCAGCTCATCAATGGAAGTTTGGTTGTCTGCACAGCAAATGTTCCTGATTAGGACAAAAAAATATTTCTTTAAATAAAGAAACACTAAACATTTATATATATAAAAAAGGAAAAAAAAAAAAAAAAAAAAGGGGAAAAAACGATGGAAAAAAACACGCCCGAAAAAATAAGTTATTTAAAGTTAAGCTTTTGTGGTGTCTGAAAAAAGCTGTAGCTTTATTTGGTAAAAATAAAAAAGACTGAACCATTTACAAATTAAAGTGTTCACTCAGATCAACTGTGCTAAAAGGCTAAGCTAACATTAGCCGATCATTAAACCTTCACAGTTCAGTAAATCATGTTTTATTTTTACATTATTCTCACCTCGATAAAGCTGCAGAACTAAACTCCGCTGGGCAAACTGGGACTTGCATATATCCAAAAAGTGGGAGATTTCGGACTGAGTGGGTTTGCTCCATCACCCGGCTGCCTGACTCGCTCTGCCCAGGAATGATGCCTGAAGGCCGGCTTCTCCGTGCGGATTGGCTCGCTGTGCAGTTCGATCGATATCCTACCAAGTCGTCAGTCCTCCCTCAGTCGGCGTCACTCCGAAAAGTAGCTGAAAAAAAGCTTCTCCCAGCAGGGTGATGGGAGAATCGTTCTACTGCTGTTTTTAAAGCTTTTTTGTGGTTCAGGCGACGCAAATTCAAGAAGGCGATCGCTGAACTTTTTTCAGGTTGTGGAAACGTGTGCCCCCTTGCCGCTTCCGAAGCGACGCATCTGACGTCATGCGTCTTGGGACACGTTGACGGATTGGCCTGATGAAAGGCCCTTAAATCGTTTTACTTGATTATACGAGTTTGGAGATCGTTTGATACAAATATCGATATCGTGATCGAAATTCGGTTAATTGCACAGCCCTAAGTGCTATGTGACTAAAAAGATTAATCCAGGTTTTGAGTATATTTCTTATTGTTACATGGGAAACAAGGTACCAGTAGATTCAGTAGATTCTCACAAATCCAACAAGACCAAGCATTCATGATATGCACACTCTTAAGGCTATGACATTGGGCTATTAGTAAAAAAAGGGGTTGTTCACAATATAGTAGTGTGGCATTCAGTCAGTGAGTTTGCCAGTTTTGTGGAACAAACAGGTGTGAATCTGGTGTCCCCTATTTAAGGATGAAGCCAGCACCTGTTGAACATGCTTTTCTCTTTGAAAGCCTGAGGAAAATGGGACGTTCAAGACATTGTTCAGAAGAACAGTGTAGTTTGATTAAAAAGTTGATTGGAGAGGGGAAAACTTATATGCAGGTGCAAAAAAGTATAGGCTGTCATCTACAATGATCTCCAATGCTTTAAAATGGACAAAAAACAAAAAAACAAAAACAAAAACAGAGATGCGTGGAAGAAAACGGAAAACGGAAACAACCATCAAAATGGATAGAAGAATAACCAGAATGGCAAAGGCTCACCCATTGATCAGCTCCAGGATGATCAAAGACAGTCTGGAGTTACCTGTAATTGCTGTGACAGTTAGAAGACGCCTGTGTGAAGCTAATTCATTTGCAAGAATCCCCCGCAAAGTCCCTCTGTTAAATAAAAGACGTGCAGAAGAGGTTACAATTTGCCAAAGAACACATCAACTGGCCTAAAGAGAAATGGAGGAATATTTTGTGGACTGATGAGAGTAAATTGTTCTTTTTGGGTCCAAGGGCTGCAGACAGTTTGTGAGACGACCCCCAAACTCTGAATTCAAGCCACAGTTCACAGTGAAGACAGTGAAGCATGGTGGTGCAAGCATCATGATATGGGCATGTTTCTCCTACTATGGTGGGTATATATCGCATACCAGGTATCATGGATCAGTTTGGATATGTCAAATACTTGAAGAGGTCATGTTGCCTTATGCTGAAGAGGACATGCCCTTGAAATGGGTGTTTCAACAAGACAATGAGCCCAAGCACACTAGTAAACCAGCAAAATCTTGGTTCCAAACCAACAAAATTAATGCCTCGCAGATGTGAAGAAATCATGAAAAACTGTGGTTATACAACTAAATACTAGTTTAGTTATTCACAGGATTGCTAAAAAAAGCGGTTTGAACATAATAGTTTTGAGTTTGTAGTGTCAACAGCAGATGCTACTATTATTGTGAACACCCCCTTTTCTACTTTTTTTTGTTTTTTTACTAATAGCCCAATTTCATAGCCTTAAGAGTGTGCATATCATGAATGCTTGGTCTTGTTGGATTTGTGAGAATCTACTGAATCTACTGGTACCTTGTTTCCCATGTAACAATAAGAAATATACTCAAAACCTGGATTAATCTTTTAATCACATAGCACTACTATTATTCTGAACACTTCTGTAGAGTGCCAATACTAAGAAGAAGTGAGATTTGGTTTGTTGGTGCAGGTATGCATGCTGTGCAGGTGCCATTCTAGTCATTTCAGGTGCTTTATCACAAAGAATTTATTACCACTGATTATAATACATACAAGCAACTACAGTATGGCAGATTGTGAGGTATCATTTTATGAGACTGATCACAGACTCTCATTTAAACTTTTTATTTAATAAAATGCAAATGCACTCTTCTCTTTGCATACACTGCAACAGTACCTATGCACATCTGAAGCAACATGAATTATTCATGCAGGCGTCCTGCCCACGCAGAAACAGGCAACACCTGCCACATGCAGAGGATGCTCCCAGCAGCTGATCTGCTGCTGCTCCTTTTCTTGGCCTCCTGCATTATTCACCTGCTTTTACCAGGTATTCACAAATAATAAGAGATAAGAATAAAAAAGATTTCATTGTCTTTCAGCTTCTTGGGTCAGGCTGCAGACGTCACCCAAGAAGAAGTATCTAATGCATTACATGACCGTGCACGTTTATTGGAAAAATTGAAATCACTCTGTTGCGAACAATTTGCAAATGCATAACAGACACTTCACGTAAACCCAAAGTACTATAAAATGTGGCAGAAATTGACATATTTGCCAGTCATTGCCAGTCCAGCTGTGGAGACGTACAGATGTAGTTATGGATCCCAAAGACGTAGTGTGAGAGTTGCTGCCATCCAACAACATACCAATCAACTTGTTCAAGTCCAGGAACGACTTCCAGGACCTCATCAACAGCAACGGCTTCAGGGGGTGGGAACCTGGCACTATCTGTTTCTGGAGGAGGTGGGGTGGGAGATGGAGCCCTCTCTTCTGCATCAGCAGCAGCCTTCTGCCTCTTCCTCCCCTGCTTCTCTGACGTCGGTCGTGTAGACATGTCGCTGTGGTGTTGGCGTGAATAGTGGCCCGAGTGCGCTTCTTCTATGACTGCAATGCAGATGCCGTGCATGCCCAATACAACCGCTGTTTCAGCAACACGTGTGCAATGCATTCTCAATACATCCATAATACCTCCGTGATAATCGCAATGCGTCCGATCCTTTCCTCAAAACATGTGTTATACATCTGTGATTGTTCGTTATATATTCACTATACATTATTAATATATCCGTAATTCATACTGAGAAATTTGTCATTTTTGGCCAATTTTGTTGCGGACGACAACGAATGCCTGAAATTTGTATACTCAATTCATGCGCAATTAATCCTCTCCCCATTGGGACCGGGCCATAAGATGCTGTTTCTCAGTGTTTCTCAATTGCCCTCAAAAGTATTGGAACACTTGGTATTTCACACATTTTGTTTATTACATTTCAAATACATTTTTTAAAATTATCTTCCTTAACTCAAACTGAAAGCAGATCTCTACAAATTGATATAAATTAATTAAAAATATAAAATCCAGCTTCCTGATGAAGTGGTGCAGAGGAGGATTTTCTTAAAAAGAAGAACTGAAAGTTCAGCTACAATTAGACAGAAAGTACATTTGAGATGAAAGCCAAGATTTGATGTTTTGGTGAAAGAAACTTTTGTATTTCTTCATAATTGATGTAATTGAAGTCCAAGACATATTCAGTGACTTGGAAATGTTCATGTTTCCATCCCCTGACTTGTGTAAAGAAAACTGCTAAAAGAAATCACAGACTGTAAGGTGGTAGCAGGAGAGAGTGTCACTAGACAGCATAGGATGGTTGTTTGTAGAATGACTTTAGAGGTAAAGAAGAAGAAGAGAGTGAGAGCTCAACAAAGGATCAGACGGTGGAAGCTGAAGGAGGAAGACTGTTGTGTGAAATTTAGCGAGCAGGTGAGAGAAGCACTAGTTGTTGGGGAAGCAGTTTTGGACAACTGGAAAAGTACTGCAGATGTGGTGAGGGAGACAGCTAGGGCAGTACTGGGTATGACATCTGGACAGTGGAAGGAAGACAAGGAGACTTGGTGGTGGAATGAAGAGGTCCAGGAAAGCATAAGGAGAAAGAGGTTGGCGAAAAGGTTTTGGGATAGTCGAGAGAGATGAAGAAAGTAGACAGGAGTACAAGGAGATGCAGCGTAAGGCGAGAAGAGAAGTGGCAAAAGCAAAGGAAAAGGCATATTGCGAGCTGTACAAGAAGTTGAATAGTAAGGAAGGAGAAAAGGACTTGTACCGATTGGCCAGACAAAGGGACAGAGCTGGAAAGGATGTGCAGCAGGTTAGGGTGGTAAAAGATGCACATGGTAATGTGCTGACAAGTGAGGAGTGTGTGCTGAGAAGGTGGAGGGAATATTTTGAAGAGTTGATGAATAACGAAAATGAGCGAGAGAAAAGGCTGGATGATGTGGTGAGAGTAAATCAGGAAGTAAAAGAGATTAGCAAGGAAGAAGTGAGGGCTGCTATGAAGAGGATGAAGAGTGGAAAGGCAGTTGGTCCAGATGACATTCCAATGGAGGCATGGAAATGTCTAGGAGAGATGGCAGTAGAGTTTCTAACCAGACTGTTTAATAAATCTTGGAAAGTGAGAGGATGCCTGAGGAGTGGAGACGAAGTGTGCTGGTTCCTATTTTCAAGAACAAGGGTGATGTGCAGAGCTGCAGTAACTACAGAGGCATAAAGCTGATCAGCCACAGCATGAAGTTATGGGAAAGAGTAGTAGAAGCTAGGCTTAGAAAACAGGTGAAGATCTGTGAGCAGCAATATGGTTTCATGCCAAGAAAGAGCACTACAGATGCAATGTTTGCTCTGAGAATACTGCTGGAAAAGTACATAGAAGGACAGAAAGAGTTACCTTGTGTGTTTGTGGACTTAGAAAAAGCTTATGATAGGGTGCCAAGAGAAGAGTTGTGGTATTGTATGAGGAAGTCTGGAGTGGCAGAGAAGTATGTTAGGGTAGTGCAGGACATGTACAAGAATAGTGTGACAGCGGTGAGATGCGCAGTCGGAATGACAGACTCATTCAAGGTGGAAGTGGGATTACACCAAGGATCAGCTCTGAGTCCTTTCTTGTTTGCAGTGGTGATGGACAGGTTGACAGATGAGATCAGACAGGAGTCCCCATGGACTATGATGTTTGCAGATGACATTGTGATCTGTAGTGAGAGTAGAGAGCAAGTTGAGTCTAGTCTGGAGAAGTGGAGATATGCTTTGGAGAGAAGGGGAATGAAAGTCAGTAGAAGCAAGACTGAGTACATGTGTGTGAATGAGAGGGAGCCCAGTGAAATAGTGCAGTTACAAGGAGTAGAAGTGGTGAAAGTAGATGAGTTTAAATATTTGGGGTCAACTGTTCAAAGTAATGGAGAGTGTGGTAGAGAGGTGAAGAAGAGAGTGCAGGCAGGGTGGAGTGGGTGGAAAAAGGTGGCAGGAGTGATTTGTGACCGAAGAATATCAGCAAGAGTGAAGGGGAAAGTTTACAAAACAGTAGTGAGACCAGCTATGTTGTATGGTTTAGAGACAGTGGCACTAACAAAAAGACAGGAGGGCAGAGCTGGAGGTGGCAGAGCTGAAGATGTTGAGATTCTCTTTGGGAGTGACAAGAATGGACAAGATTAGGAATGAACATATCAGAGGGACAGCTCAGGTGGGACGGTTTGGAGACAAAGTCAGAGAGGCAAGATTGAGATGGTTTGGACATGTGCAGAGGAGGGACCGAGGGTATATAGGAGAAGGATGCTGAGGATGGAGCCACCAGGCAGGAGGAGAAGAGGGAGACCAAAGAGGAGGTTCATGGATGTGCTGAGAGAGGACATGCAGGTGGTTGGTGTGACAGAGGAAGATACAGAGGACAGGGTGAGATGGAAACGATTGATCTGCTGTGGCGACCCCTAACGGGAACAGCCGAAAGACAAAGAAGAAGAAGAAGTGCAGCCCTACTGTCAACTAGCTGAAAACTTTGAATATTAATTTACATCCACATAAAAAAAAAAAAAGATGAAAAAGGTGGTGGTGGTGTGGGGAGGGGAGGGGGGGAGTATGGAGGCAAGCTCCTCCAGAAGCTGAAAGGCAAAATAAGGAAAATGCTTAAAAAGGCGAGGCGAGGGGTTGGGGTGGGGGGCTCCCCCAGTAGCTGAAAGGTTTTAGTCATGCTCGTGCTCCCAAAACCATTTTAAAGTAGACCTGCATTGAAATAATGTGGTCAGATTTCAGAAAGAAATAGCTGATATGTATTTATAAGACCCTTGTGAATGCAGTAAAGTAAATCTGTAAGCCCAAATTTGTAATTCAGCGGAGAAATCTTCATTTAAAAATGACAAATTTGCAGCTAAAATTTAGCCCTCTGTGAAAACAGTTTGTACAGCCGTATCATTTCCATGATGTCAGGGACAAGACGACGCACTCCGGCCTTCAGTCCGATCCCGCTTGAAATTGATTTTATCTGTTAGTAATGTTACTTATACACGTCCTGGTTTCAGCATCCAAAGTAAGCTGCAATGAATGTGAGATACAGATCTGTGTGCTCAGATCAGCAACGACATCGACAGCGGGCGCCGTTCTTCCTCTCCCGCTCTCTGCCTCGCTGTGCTTATTAAGTCTGCGGGCTCCTTAACGAGCTCGTTAACCGCCGACACGGGCCACTCACACCGCCCGTGTCTGCTTTGCAGCCAGATTCAGCGCACAACACCGGCATCACCTCTCTGTCTACTGAATGGAGCTGCAGCACACTTGGCACAAGTCCTGAGATTACGCTCGCTGTTTTAATGCGAAGCGGCTGGTACCCCTGTTGCTGCAAGGACAGACTTCTTGCAGCAAAATCCACAGCACTGCACGTCTCGGCAATCAGAGCCCCAGAGGCTCCATGGACACTGAGAGAGGTTTCTATATTTTTAATGACTGAGATTCTTTGCAATCAAACGGGCATATGAAAAAGTCCCCCAAAATAATTTCAAGCACAAATAAAAGAAATGTGTACCACCAAACGTACCGCAAGGACAATATGAAGTTTAAAAAAAAAGTAGATCCTTCCGTATAAGAGACAAAAAAGGTGCAGATGCAAACTGACGTAAATCCACAAATTCCAATGGCGCAATGCTGCTGGGAGAGGGTCTTGTCCGTGACGTCTTGGCAGCGTCCATGATGAGAGGGACAATTTGCGGAGGGCTAAATGTTAGCTGTAAATTTGTCATTTTCAAATGAAGATTTCTCCGTTGAATGACAGAGCTGGGCTTGCAGATTTACTTTACTACATTCAGAAGGATCTCATGTGTAAATGTAAGTCATTTTTTGTTCGAAAAATCTGACTGCATTTTTTTCAATGCAGGTCTCCTTTAATGAAAAAAGTCTGAAGGACTTACAGGACATGGTTAGATGGCAAGGAGCTTTTCCAGGCATGTGAGAGGCAAATAAAGAAAAATGCTTAAAAAGGTGGGGGGTCTGGGGGGGGTTCCCCCCAGAAAGGTTTTTGCCATGCTAATGCTCCCCTGAAGCATTTACTCAAAATACAGTCTGAAGGACCTAAATGACATGGTGAGACACTGACGAGCTTCGCTCGTTCATGTCCGTGACATATGCATATTAATAACATATTGTATTAAAATTTGTGCCAATAATGAAAAGCTTTGAACATCATAACCAATATGGACAAAAAATAAGAGCCTCTTACACAACAGGAATAAAGCAAGAATAACGTGTGCAGTTTCTAGTTGGCAGCTCAAAGTGCACAAATGGGGAAAGAGCGAGCTGGAGAGAAACAACCAGAAAAACTGATGAGAATGAAAAGCAACTGTGAAAGTGAAGTTGCATGATCCTCTAAAGGTGAGAAAATTGTTGAGAAAAAAAAAAAGGTTCTCTGACCGACAGATATAGTTGTGCTGAGAAATGTAGAAGGATGACAAAATAAAGCTATGGAGGTACCACTGTGTGAAAAGACTGCCAAAACTTTGTCACACTGAAGTCAAGTAACATGCAAAAAAGAAACAGATACACCACCCATCCTGACCTTTCACAATAAAAGCACAAGACATGCACTCCTGTTACAACCACCACCACCACATTAATATTTATTTTTATAGCACTTCTTAGCCTTATATACAAGGTGAACCCCAAAATAACATGCAATAAAACACAAAAGATTAGATTAGATAGAACTTTATTAATCCCTTGGAAAGACTCCCTCAGGGAAATTGAGGTTCCAGCAGCATTGTATAGCAGTACACAGGGTAAGAAGCACACAGAATATCAAGACTAAAAGTAAACAAACAATTTTCAAAATGTAAATACAAATGTAAATACAAATAAAAATAAAAATGTAAATGCAAATGAAACTAACAGAAATACTGCTCGCTACTAGTTTACTGGCTACCACTGTTCCTCTCCTTCCCATCCTCTGTCTTCCTGTTACTCCTCCTATTAAAATTATATGTGGCGATAAATATCAGTATCAATTAGTATGGTAATAAATATCATGACAATATTTTTAGACATTTTCAGGCTCTACAATTTAAATACATGAAAGAATCACAGTGCATCCCTTACCTGATATATTGTCTTTTTTTGCTCAGCATGCTTTCAGTCTGATTGAAAACACTTGGATGACCATGAAAATGTCTGCAATCTGCTTGCACTGAATCAAACAAGCAACTTGTTTACTACCGATGTGAAACCAGCGCCAAGGTTAATCACATTATCAGCTCCTCATCTGCAGGCTTTGTGCTGGCGAAACAGTGGGAGCCTCTCACGCGGGACATTTGTGGTCATTTGAAACCACAGCGCTTTGACCTAACGCACCTCTCCATCTATGGACAGACTGCTGATAAAGCACTTCAGATCCATCTACAATAATGGATCAAATTGGCAGGATACAAACAAACAAACAAAAAATGACCTGAACCGCAGAACAGCTCATCCTGCTCATGCTATTGGAGCAACACCCGATCAAGACTATTGCTTATATTTATCTAGTGTTCCGTCCGTTGGCCTATGATTTATTCATTCACTTTCCAGCAATCAGCAGCGATGCACGGATCTGTCATGTTGTCACCCTTCAGGGTGTCCTCTCTCCTCTGATGCCACGCCACCACTTCTCAGGCTTTCATCAGGGTGACGGCGGTACTAAAACTGTGTTTGATTACAAACAGCCACCATGACAAAGGCTGGAGTTACGCTAGGTATTGATTTTTGCTTTACCCGACATTTGCTGCTGTCATTTACACACTGAGAAACACAAATAAACAGGTGTCAGACTGTATGGAAACAGCCGACGTGCACAGACAGAGTCTAGCTTTAGAGGTTGGGCTAATGAGCAGGGCAGCAGCACCTGAAACCACAGCATGATAAAGAGGGGCACGATGTTAGGCCGAGTGTTTGCTTTCTGTGCTGTGGAAATGAAACAGTGTTGATTACATGAACACCGGAAGCTCATGATGAAAAATAAAGAATACTGCTTGCAACATGATGTGGACGCATACTTAAAGCCCTGATGCCACAGACGGCGGTCCTCAGTGAGTAAATTTAAATTCAAATCTCACATTCGGAGCTGTCAACAGAGTTCAAAGCATCTTCTAGGCTGTGACATAAATAAAGTATATAACCATTAAAAGCACAGTCCTTACATTTTCACATGTATATGCTTTAATCTTTAACTTTGATCTGATGATTATGATTTTAGCTTTCATATGCAAAGACCACCTCAATTACAGTCCAGGATGGTACATGTGACTTCTGCAGTACATATGTACAAGAATGTAAATGTGAAACCTTGTGACCTGGTCCTTATTTGATCAAACATAAAGCCACAATGAGTGTGTCAAATTTGTTGACCTGGGTTCTTTTGCTGCTGAGATAGATGGAACCCTGTGACCCTGTGATCTTATCCTTCGAAGACTAAAATACAGTGAAGGTTGAGGATGGAAGGCCTTTACTGACACAGAAGAAAAGGAAGAAGCTGACAATTATGGGAAAGAAATGAAAAAAAAAAACTTACTGAAATGATGAAAGAAGCAACAGTGACCTTAGTGGTTAAGAGGAACCTACAACTAGCAGCAAGGTGTCATGAACTGCAAACAAACTAAGGCCCTGTCCACAAGGAGCTGGGTTCAGGCATATCTGCAAAAGTTTTATATCGTGTCGTCATTTCGTCCACACAAAACCAGCTTTTTCAGAGCCCAAAACCACTACTTTTTGAAAACAGGTCCGAGAGTGGATAAATCTGAAAACTCTAGATTTGTGTTTTCGTGTGGGAGCTGATATGGAACTTTTCTGAAACGATGATGTCATCGGCGCACTTCTTTCAACACAGCTGTTCATAATGAATGACATGTTGTTAATAGTGTATTTAATGGGATTTATTTTCATCACTAGCAGAGTGCTGAAGAGATGAAGATTGGCTGTGGTGAATGCTGATTATGAATTGATGGAGCACTCACTGTGATGCTAAAAAATAATTGCAGAAAGGACTTTCAGCTTTTAAAAGAAGTTGTTTTTCTTCATGTTGACGGCTCAGGCTGCAAAATGTATATGCAGCACAGAGACTTCTTTAACAAGAGTGCTCTGAGAGCACAAAATCCCCTTCTGGAAAATGTTACTTTGATCTGATAACATTTGCTTTGTCAACATATATCAGCTCTTTGCACTTCTAGCAAAAACTGTAAAATAAACATTTTTTTAGTGAAGAATTTCTTTCATAAATCAAGAGAACATTTCCTGCTAATAAGTCACAGGAAAGAATAATAAATATATCAAACAACCGTAAATATCCACAGGGAGGTTTACAAGCCTGTTGTTTGTTTCCAAATCAGTTTCATTATTACTCGGCCTCCAAAGACAGTGTTTGTAGCTGTAATGTTCTCTAACAGAAGACAATCTCTTCTAGTTTCGTTTGAGCAGAAAAATACCATCAACTCTTCGGTCACTAGTCGAAGTTAATGATGACCTAATGTCCTTTTAAGCTCCCGTAACTGGATTGACAGAGGCTGAGAGCCTTCTATTACATTCTGCAGTTCATGTTGCAGATGTCCCGTCATCTCCAGTGTCTACCAAAAGGGCTGACAGGCCTAACAGGCTTTTAGGCATCATTAGGATCTGAATCACCAGAATAAAGCCTCGTGGTCAACCCACCACACTGCGGCTCTCTGAGGAAACATAGTCATGCTTACAAAAAACTGATGTACTGCAGACGCTAAGGCTCTGAAACACACTCAGACTGCTCTGAGACGTCAAGTGAAAAGTAGTGAGTCAAAGCTGTGGAAGAGAAGCCGCTTTCATTGGACAAACAGACGCCTGGAGCTCTTGTGGGTGTGGCCAGAGGCGAAGAATGAGTCATCTTAAAATACAAAGATAACATATTTGCATAACTTTTGGCGCTTTAAATGACCGTAAAAAAGAAACACATTTTATAAATCAAACCCACCTGTGAGAGTGGAATTATTACATTTGTGTTTAGAGTTTACCCTAATGAGATAATCGAAGCTTGAAGCAAAGCGTCCGGAAAGAAACATGGTTTCTTTTATTTGATTAAAAAGAAAGGCAGTCCAATCTGAGCTGGATTAACAGCCATCTGTTTTGATATGTGACAAGCTGATTTAATGAATGGGAGTCATTTAAAATGAAGGCAATCTATGTTGATTTAAAATCACCCCACACGGAAAATCGTTAGAAGCTGCTTAGTGTTTCTTCAGCAGCGGAACGGTGTCTGAATTTAATAAAATAAATGATATCTGCATTCATAATGCAGGCAAACACCTAGCAACACTAAGATGTGGGATCCAGCTTCGCCGCAATCCAACCAGACACCTCATTCATCTAAAAACAAAAGTTTGCAAAAGAGAGGCAAACTTACACTCCATCCACCCGCGGACTCATTTCACAGACAGATGATTATTCCAGCTCACCTCAGAAACGGTTGCCAGCATAAGGAAAATTTCTCACTGCCTTTATTGGGATCCTACGTCTCATTTGCCACATCTAAACATTTGACAAGTTAATATCGGTAATCTTATTACATCTGCGCACCAACATGCTGGAATTATACAACTTAATCTTTGTTATTTCAGAAGAAAAAGAAGAGAAACCCTGATGTGCTGCAAGAGGGGAAGAGAGAAAAGTGATTTTGTAACATTGTGACCGCAAGATAACAATAATTTAATTTTTTATCTTTGTCAGTTACAGTGCAATACAGCATAGCTACACTGACAGGAGGGGATGGGGTGGGGTGGTACAGTGGTTTGCTCTGTAAATTCACAGCAACATGGTTGATGGTTTCAATCCAATCTGAGATCTTTCTTTCTGCAGACTGCAGAAAGTCTGGTTTCCCATATCCGTGTGGTTGCCTGTAGTGCTCTGGTTCCCTCTTAGATACACACGTGTCTGGTTAATTTCTAATTGTAGGTGTGAGTGTGAGAGTGAGCGCTCGTCTGTCTGCATGTGTGATGGACTGAACACCTGCTCAAGGACGTCGGACCGCTGCGATCCGCAGCAGGATAAACCGTTCCAAGCAAATATTTCGATCTTACGACAGCAGTAACTTAGGAAAAAAGCATGAATCTCTTCAAAATGGCATAAACTAAAGCTTTTATTTAATTTAATGACCGTATTTATTCATATTTTTCTGTACATAATCTGCTCAAGGTCTTAAGTGTAGGATGAAGCAGCTATGCACTGCTTAATTCACCCAGTGATGAGTAACATTTTGGAAGAATATAATATAAAAATATTGAATGTAGAGCTGCCTCTGCAAAATGAACTTTATCGCAGTTTTTCCTATTTTTCTGTGCGCACACTCCATGGCATCATAATACGCCTTCACAAGAGCAGCTGAGCTCTGACTGGCACAGCCATGAGAGTGGAAGGAAGGCATTGGACTGTGGAATCCAATACTTGATAGAATGCATCGTCTGGCTTTCCAAACTGAAGTGATCCTGCAAAGGTGTGAAACCAGTTGTGGAGCGTTTTAGTGTCTTATAGCAGAATGAAGAGTAAGTCTCAGGAGGAGAACAGACAATTGCAAATAAAAGACTAATTTTTTCTCTTTCAGTATGAAAGACACTTTTTTATATTCAATTCTTCCTATTACAAGAGCACTCAGAGATTTCTGAACGTCCGCCATTCGGATCAGCAGGGTCTTCCATGCCTTAATATCTATCTGTGGTGTAATTTGGTGAGAACTGTGAAGTAGTTTGAGAAATCCTTCAAGCCTATATAAAGGGAAAACTTGGATCCAGATCCCAGATCCGGATCCTGATCTGAATCACCTCCAAACTTCAGTGGAGTCTTCCATCTCCAATATCTATTCTGTGGGCAACAAATTTGGTGAGAATCTGTGAAGTAGTTTTGAAATAATCCTTCAGATCCAATATAAAGTGACATCTTGATCCAGAAACTGGATCCAGATCGGATCACCTCCAAAAATTTAATGTAGTCTTCCATAGCTTAATAAGTATCCATGGTGAAAAAATTTGGTGAGAAGTAAGTAGTTTTGACGTAATCCCTCAAAGCCTTATGTAAAGTAAACGTGATCCAGAATCTGGATCCAGATCCAGAGATCACTCCAAAATTTAATGTATTCTTCCATGGCCTAATATGTATCTGTGGTGAATATTTTGTCAAAATTCGTGCAGTAAGTTTTGACGTATCCTGTTAAAAGTAAATCCTTCATAGCCTATCTAGAGTGAAATGCAGAATTGGATCTGGATCCAGATCACCTACAAAATTTAACGGTTCTTTCATGGCCTAATGAAATGAATATTTTGTCAATATTTTGTCAAATATTTTGGTCAAAATCTGTGCAGTAGTTTTGACTTAATCCTGCTAACAGACAGACAGACAGACAGACAGACAAATAAATAAACACAGATGATTTTATTACGTCGTTGGTGGACATAGGGGTGGGATGGGAGGCATGCAGTCATAAATCTTGCAGGTAAAATGATGTAAAAATCTGCTTCACATAGTGAATATAAGTGGAAAAATTAGTTGTGAAAAAAAAGTTTAGTTCTTTTAAAAACTGTGCACATCAGCCATTCATAACCAGCAAGTACTATTGAGGAAGGAGGTACCATGTCATCACTGCTTGTATGTTTGTGCTAACATTTGATTTATTTTCTGTGCATTAAAATCTTTCATTGCTCTGTGTCATTTTGAAATATGGCCGGTGGTGCAATAGACACAATTTGCCACCATCTCCAGTTTCTCCAGTCACAGCTATGCTACCTGTAACCCCTTCAGACATGTCATGCGTGTCTTCTTATACGGCCAGTTTTTGATAAATGCAGCATAGCGTAAGTTCTGTCAGAAAGAATCAAATTTAAAAGCATTCACTCAGAATCAGCAAACAAATAACCCTCAATTAATATTAATATTACTAATATTCCATCAATCCTGACTAGTCTTCCCAGTTCCTGCCTCGAAAAACATCCCGATAGCATGATGTTGCACCACCATGCTTCACTGTAGGGATGGTGCCTGGTTTTATCCAAACATGATGCCTGGCATTCACACCAAAGAGACATCAGACAAGAGAATTTTGTCTGGTTTGCTGGTGGATCCGAACTTCTTCCATTTATAGATGATGGAAGCCACTGTGCTCATTGGGACCTTCAAAGCAGCAGAAATGTTTCTGTTCCCTTCCCCAGATTTCTGCCTCAAGACAATCCTGTCTGAGGTCTACAGTCAATTCCTTTGACTTCATGCTTTGTTTGTGCTCTGACATGGTAAAAGTGGTGAGTACTCATGTACATGTGATTTCTTATTTTTTTGTTTCTTTAAATAAATTTGCAAAAATCGTAAATTGTCATTATGGGTACTGTGTGGGGAATTTAGGGGAAAAAGAAGAATTTCATCCATTTTGGAAACAGGCTGTAACATAACAAAATGTGGAAAAAGTGAAGCACTGTGAATACTTTCCAGATGCACTGTATGCAACAATACATTTACAGCTCCATGACACTGACTTCTAAAATTTCCAGCTTCAACATATTGCCTCTTTAAAGGGAAAAAAAATTCAGATAAATGATGTCCCTCCTTTCGCTTTCATTCACATATACTGATTTCTGTATGACAGAGTCTGGTGAACGCCACGCTGCATCCTGTTAATTAACCACATCCTCAGCATACTCAGGAACCTCCCACATCCCCTCAGCCATCTTTCTCAGTCTTTCTTGTCTGTTTGTTGTCTGCTTTGTAGAGTGTCTGTGATGCTGATGGCCTTGTATCTCAATGTCATCTAATTAGGGCAAACAGCTGAGCCACAGCTTAACCAAACACTCCTTGACAAAAGAGCAACCACATCATTGTGACTG